>NW_015165316.1:217635-245835 GCF_001447785.1 Gekko japonicus | reverse complement strand
TTCTTCTTCTTCTTCTTCTTCTTCTTCTTCTTCTTCTTCTTCTTCTTCTTCTTCTTCTTCTTCTTCTTCTTCTTCTTCTTCTTCTTCTTCTTCTTCTTCGTTTATTCAATTTGTATCCTGCCCTCCCTGCAGAAGTGAGCTCAGGGTGGCTTACACTACGTTTCATAAATACCATTAAAACCTGTATAAACATATAACATAAATATCGACCAAGGCAAGAGAAGACCAGAGGTGACTTGCCATTGCCTGAACCCTGTGTCAAAACCCTGGTGTTCTCTCTCACCCAAGTACTAACCAAAGTAAATGCTGCTTAGCTTCTGAGATCTGATGAGGTCAGGCTATCCTGGACCACCCAGGTCAAGGGAAAAGATAGGGCTACCAGATTTTTATTGGCTCTTGCTCTTATGCCTCTAATCATATCTTAATTTATTATCCATAGCAGGTGACAGTACTTATTTCAATGCCAGGTTGTTGGGGGTTTTTTTTGGGGGGAAGCAATTAGCAAATGTACGCTTTGAATACCACAAGTACCAACTGTAGGTTAGCATGCACACATGTGCTAGCACTCCGTATTTATCAAAGCCAGTCCCTCTTTTCTGGTAACTGACTCCGATAAATCATATGTGCCTATTCTTACTTCTTGGAAACAGACTTGCAATCATTCTGTTAGGTTCGAGTCCAGTAGCATCCTAGATGCCAACAAGATTTGGGGTGTATAGGCTTTCAAGAAGCAAAGTTCATTTCATGGGATACCTGGTATCTGACGAAGGGAGCTTTGACTCTTGAAAGTTCACCTTATTCTCAAAAGATACCTGGTATCTGATGAAGTGAGCTTGAAGTGACTCTGAAAAGCTTATAACGGTAAAGGTTCCCCTTGCTCGAAAGCCAGTCGAGTCTGACTCTAGGGATGCGGTGCTCATCTCCGTTTCCAAGCCGACAAGCTAGCGTTGCCCAAAGACATTTCCATAGTCATGTGGCATGACTAGATGTCGAGGTGCATGAAACACTGTTACCTTCCCACCGAAGCAATACCTATTTATCTACTTACAATTTCTTGCTTTTGAACTGCTAGGTTGGCAGGAGCTGGGACCAGAGATGGGAGGTCACTCCATCATGTGGCACTCAGGTTTTGAACTGCTGAACTACCGCCTTCTGGTCTGCAGTTCAGCGTCTTAACCACTTGAGTCACTGCAGCTTATACCCCCCCCCCATCTTGTTGGTCTCTTAGGTGCTACTGGACTCGAATCTAGCTGTTCTACTGAAGACCAAGACAGATACCCTCTGAAACTATCATACCAATCAAATGATAGTTTCTAGAGTTGTCATCTTCAAGGAATTCACTCTCTACAAAAGTGAAATCTCTGAGCGGGAAGTGGTTCTCTTTACAGAAGTTTGTCATAGTGTGAGGTATGTCCTTGGCACCAGCAACAAGATCTTTGGTATCCAACACCACCTTTTCCACCGTCTATTGAAGGACAGGCAGTGTCTACCATAGCTTATTGAGGCCTTTGCAGGCATAGTGTAGTGGTAGAGCCAGTTTGGTGGAGTGGTTAAGTGTGCGGACTCTAATCTGGGAGAACTGGGTTTGATTCCCCACTCCTCCACTTGCACCTGGCTGGATGACCTTGGGCAAGCCGTAGTCCTGGCACAGCTGTTCTTGAAAAAGAGCAGTTTCTATCAAGAGCTCTCTCAGCCCCACCTACCTCACACGGTATCTGTTGTGGGGAGGGGAAGGGAAAGGAGTTTGTAAGCTGCTCTGAGACACCTTTGGGTAGTGAAGGGCGGGGTAGAAATCCAAACTCTTCTTCTTCTTCATAGGAGTTTACTGCAGCAAGCTGAGGTTCAAGTTTGTCGAGAAGAGGCTATGCACTGCTCACAGCCGACATTGCCACTGTCTTCACTCCTGTTTCCGCCATATCACACACTGCTTGGATAGCTGGGTGAGACTCCTTGGCAAAAGAGTAAGAGGCTGAAACCAGGGTGCTGATCAAGGGCAGAGCAGCTACTTTGTCAATCACAGTCTGTGGGTCATTGTCTGTGCTTGCCAGGGGCGTAGACTTTCCAATTTCCCGGGGGGGGCTGGGGCTGGGCACAAGACCTCCTAACAATGGACAATATAATCTTCCCCAGACGGGAGGAGGAGGTGGTGGAAGCGAGCCTACCCCCGTTTGCGCGCAAGGTGCCGGCTGCGCGCCCGCGCAAAGAAGGGGTGGACCTGGACTTGCGCCTCCCTCTGGACTTACAACTTTCGGGGGTGGGGAAGACGCGGGGGGGTGCCCGGCTGGAGATGGCAGCTGCGCTCGGCGGGCGGGTGCGCTCGGCCGAGGCCGCCGCCGCGCCTCCGGGGCCGTTTCCTCCTCCTCCTCCCGGAGCCCCTGGGCCCGTCCTTACCCTCTGCTGGGCCCGCCCCTCCGCAAGCAAGTTTGAACTGCAAGGCGGGAGGGGGCGGAGAAACCCAGCCAGCCGGTTCGCCCGAGCCTCTCGGCACATGCGCCGGCGCACTCTGCCGAGCAGAGAGACTCTGCTGGGCCCCGACGGGAGGGGCGTTCGCGCCAGCCCTCCTGCCCCAGTCCGGGGGGGGGGCGCTGGAACTGCCCAGGAAGATTCCCATGTTCGGTCGAACTGTGCCCGGTTGGATTGGGGACGCTGGCGATCTCGTGTCCGGGAGGGGCTCAGCAGTGTGCTCGGGTCGTTCGTTGCCTGCTTGACGCTCTCGCCAGGCCAGCCTGGCTCAGGAGGCAGCGAAGCGCCGCGCCCTTCCCACGCCCCACCTGCTCCTCTCTGCTGGGCGGCGATGACTGGTTCGAGTCCGGGGGGGCGGACGCGGATGGTGCCAGACGCTCGCAGCTCGGGCCATACTTTGCTTGCTGGGCCGGTCCTGCCGCTCAGCTCCGGTGGCCTCCGAGCTGCGGGACAGCGAAGGTGAAGCCAGGGCAGCGGCGGTGGCAGCAGCCACCGCCTAGCTGCAGGCAACCCCCACACACACATGTGTTCCCACGGAGGCCGCAGGGCCGCTCTCGGCGGGGCTGGGGCCGGGCGGCTTTCTTCGTGGCGGGTGGGCGGGGCTTCTGCGGAAATTTCGGGGGGGGCGCAAGCCCCTCAGCCCCCCCGCAGATTACGCCGGTGGCTTGCATCCTTACCAACCTGTGGCTCATTTGCTGTGCTTGCATCCTTTGGTGTCTCTTCCTTAGCAGCCATAGTGAGATGCTACACAAACCCTGCTTTCTAGAGTTGTTATCTTCCAGGAATTCACTCTCTACAGGAATTCACTCTCTACAGAAGTGAGATCTCTGAGTGAGAAATGGTTCTCTTTACAGAAGTTTGCCATCGTGTGAGGTGTGTGCATTAGTCTCACTGTGGTTTTGGAGAAAACTACAGTATCATCGGCACAGAACAGAAATGGAATGGAAGTTCAACCTAGGTAGGTGGAACTCCCTGTGGGTTAATCTATGAGGCAAGTTGTATAGATACAGATTATAAAGCTCCAGTGCTAAAACACAGCCCCGTCAAATACCTTTTTGTCACAAAAAGGGGGTTTGAATAATTTCCTGAAACAAGATATTTAGCCTTCACCGAGGAAGCAGGAGTTGGAAATGGATGTATCTTGTTTCAAGTGCACATGTGCACAAATACATGGCATGAACACTAAGGCAGGTAACCAAAAAAGGTTAAGCCAAAAGGGGGGAGGGGAACCCTTAGAATATATCTATGCACATAGTGCTAATGTACAAAATAACAGATATAATTTAATTATACATTCAAAAATACTAAAATTTAACAAAAATACACATAAAACTCATCATGCACAGAATGGACCTTACACTGAGATGTTCACCCGTGGAGTAAGTGGTGATAAATATCCTTGTGATGCAACATGGGCAGCACATCAAGATGCACAATATTTCATATGCCCATGGATGTACTTAAGCCTAGTTTGCAATGCTCAAAGCTCCAATGGAGTGCTCAGGTCCAAATAGAAAAGAACCAGCTGAACACCAAGACACCATGCAGTGTTCAGCCTGCTGCTTCACACACTACATCCACTGGGTTGTATTTTGAGGTGTTGATAACACATTGTAGACAATTATGTGTTCCAAGTATATCTATAGCTGAAAGAACAAGCATCTTCTTCTGGCTTCGACAGCAGTCAGAAAAAAGTTATCTCAAATACAATCGGCAGACTAGAACGGTCAGAAGTACGTACCGGGGGAGCTCCCTTGGGTAATAATTCTTGGGAATCGAACTGCAATGTTTTGAACATGCTCTTCTATTATGTGCTTCGTTTCTTTTTGAAATCTTTATACCTTGGTTTTTGTCTGCCAATAAATATATTAAAAATGCAGTTGCAGAATACATTAAAAGCAGCAATGCTCAGTTACATGCTGACTTGGCTCACATTCTGCTATTGGGTTGCGATTAGGGGTGTGCAAAAAAAAAAAAAAAATCCGGCCCAGTCGGATTCAGCTGAATCAGCTATTTCGGCTGGCAGTAAGACTCCCGCATGTCAGTTTCGTCAGTAGTTGCCGATTCTGCCAGCCGAATGTCAATTTCAGCCCCGTTATATACTATGGGCCATTGAAGTCAATGGTGAAAACATAGGGTATATTCTGGGGGCTGGAGGAGAGGGGGCTTGAGGTAGAGACTCCAAACTCACAGGGTAGGTGCCGAAGCCTCTCCCCAAGAAACTAACCAAATTTGAAGAACATTGGACCAGGGGGTCCAATTCTACGGGCCCCCAAACAGGTTGTCCCTATCCTCTCCATTGTTCTCTATGGAGGGGGCGGGCAGAACAGGGTCTGTAAGTCAGAGCAGGCCATTCTGTCACAGGGACCATATCACTCCACTCTTAGTCCATCTACATTGACTTCCAATCTGGGTTTCCTTGGAGGTCTCCCATCCAAATACTAACTAGGGCTGACCCTACTTCACTGCCGAGATCTGTCGAGATTGTGCCATCCAGGTTATACATTGTAGAACAATCTTCTTATATTTCACAGTGTTGAGGACTGGTAATTTGTGGATGTGCCCTAAGAACACATTGGGAGGGGTTGTGGGCTCAGTGGTAGAGCATTTGCTTTGCATGCAACAGGTCCCAGGTTCAGTCCCCGGCGTTTCCAGTTAAAAAAAGGAACAGGCAGTAGGTGATAAGAAAGACCTCTGCCTCAAACACTGGAGAGCTGTTGCCAGTCTGATTAGACAATACTGATTTTGATGGACCCAGGGTCTGAGTCACTATAAGGAACATGATTACATGAAATTGCCTTATACTAAATCAGACCTTTGGTCCATCAAAGTCAGTATTGTCTACTCAGACCATCAGCAGCTCTCCAGGGTCTCAGGCAGAGGTCTTTCACATCACCTGCTTCCTTGTCTCTTCAACTGGAGATGCCTGGGATTGGACCTGGGACCTTCTGCACACAAAGCAGATGCTCTGTCATTGAGCCATAGCCTCTCCCCTAGCCTCTCATGTGTTCATGACCTTACTTAGTTCTATAGCAAGGCTTAGAGACTGCTGTATGTGATGTAGGGCTGCCAGGTCAGGGATGAAAACTACCTGGAGAATTTGGGGGTGGATGCAGGAGACAGGCCCGTAGCCCCGCCCATCGCCACCGCCTCCAGCATCCCGCAGGCTGCTGGGGCATGCGGCTGCTCTGGGAGCGGCTCGGCGGCGGCGGCTTCTCGTCAAGTCGCCGCCGGCCCCGCAGGGTTTTCAGGGCCAGCGACGTTCAGACCATCGCCCGACTTCATTAAACCTCCGGGCTTGGAGAGAGCGGTCGCCCCGGGCCAGGAGACGGGGCTTAAAGGAAGCATTTCTCCAGCAAGAATATTTGCTTCTTGGCCTTTCAGGGCTTGAGAGGGTTAAAGTGAAAAGGTTGCGCTTCCTAGAGGGCCTGCACAAGTCCTCCCACTTCTGCCTCTGGGGACCAGCATCGCTGGCGGGATTGCTAAAGGACTGAGGCTGGAGCCGGACCATGGGGGGGAAAGGCTGGAAGGGTAAAGATCTGTGGGGTGGTAGGAGGAGGGAGAAGAAGATCCCCCAGGCCTGCCACAGGCAGCCCCACGAGGAGTGGGTCTGGCGAGCAGAGCAGGTCCGGGGGGGGGAAGGAGGAGGGAGAGAGGTCGGCGGGCCCATTCTTCTCTGCTCACCGGGCGGGAGGGCTGCCAGCTCCGGATCCGGCCCTCTGAACTGGTGCGAATCTGCAGCAAGAAGCCAAGATGGGATCTGGTTTCTCATAGATCTGGAAGATATGAAACCCCTGCTCGTGTGACCTGACCCATAATCAGTGTTCCCACTAAGCTGAATTAGTGTGAGCTACCTCACCGTTTTTTAGCCTTCAGCTTTAGTGTGAGCTAGCTCACAGTTTTTTAGCCTTCCGGGTGATGTGTGTGCGGTGCGTGCGCACACACTCCGGCACGCGCATGCACACTCCTGCCCTCCCACTTTCCCCAGGGGCCCCCCACTAGGAAGGCTTTAGCTACGGCCCTGGCAGGAGAGGGTGAGGGGAGGGACCTCAGCATGGTGCAATGCCACAGAGTCAGCCCTCCAAAGCAGCCATTTTCTCCAGGGGAGCTGATCTCTGTCAGCTGGAGATCAGCTGTAAAAGCAGGAGACCCCCAGGCCCCACCTGGAGGCTGGCAACCCTCATGCGATGTTTTAGTTGCTCTTCCTTGCAAGGTCATTGAAGCCATTCCCTTTTCTTGCTGTCTTTATCTGTAGTCCTAGAAATATCACACACAGAGGCTGATTTCGCACTAGAGCTGCCTCGATGTTGTGCTGCCGTTTGCCTCGATACCATTGGTCAATTTCACATCCGAAGCCACGGGGCTGCATTTGACCCGCGGCTTCGCCCAATTTCCTCCGCAGTTTCGTGATCCTCAAAAAACAGGATTACGGAACTGCGGGGGAAATCGGACGAAGCCGCGAGTCAAAATGCAGCCCCGCAGCTTCGGGTGTGAAATTGACCAATAGTATTGGGGCAAACGGCGGCGCAACATCGAGGCAGCTCTAGTGCTAAATCAGCCAGAGTTTCCTGTGAGAGGAAATGGCTGTTCAACCAGTTTAAGCATGTGGTGAAGGTACACGCTGAAGACTGCAACAGCATTTGTCCAAATCACAGCATTTAGATCATCGAGTGGCTATTATTTAATTTCCTAAGACTGGTCAACATGGCACTGCCTGGAGATTTATTTAATTTTTTTTTCCAGTTTTTCTGTCAGTGGCTCTGTCCCCACTAGGCTGGCCAGGTCCCCCCCCCCCCCCTTTTATTTAATTTTTTTTTCCAGTTTTTCTGTCAGTGGCTCTGTCCCCACTAGGCTGGCAGCCCCCCCCCCCCCCGCGCTACTGACGGGGGATTGGGGGGAAGAAGGATTGCCAGATCAGGTGGAAAAACTAGAGATCTGGAGGTGGAGCCTGGGGAGGACAGAGACCAGTGTTCCCTCTAAGCTGAGTGAGTGTGAGCTAGCTCACAGTTTTCTAGCCTCCGGCTCACACGTTTTTGTCTTCGCTCAGGAAAGATGGCCCCAGAGCAAGCTAATTTGTGCAGTAGCCAAATTGCTGGCTCACAACTTTAATGCCAGCAGCTCACAAAGTAGACTTTTTGCTCACAGGACGCCACAGCTTAGAGGGAGCATTGACAGATACCCCTCGAAAGCATCCATTTTCTCCATGGAATTGATCTCTGTAGTCCAGAGATGTGCTGTAATTCCAGGGGATCCCCAGGTCCCACCTGGAGGCTGGCATCCCTAGGTTGCTTTTTAAAAAGTGGGGGTGGGGGGGCGTTCTTCTTCAGAGAGATGTTAAAGTAAAAACTGCCAAGAGAAAATAGACCTGGATATATGATTGCTTGTGTGTGTGGCTTTTAGTTTTCTGGATCGCAGCCTACATGAGCATGGGGAGAAAATGCCTTTTTCATTGCTCGCTTTGCTGCAAAAGTCACCGCACCTCACTGCTTTCAATTACTTAAACTTGACCTTGCTTTGGAACAAAGGTTAGCGAGGTGACGTGCAGTCATGTACGGGAATTGTCCCACCTCGGAGGACTCTGGGTTCTGCAGTGCTGTACTTAAACAGTGTTCAGATTTTGGCATGTCATAAAAGGATTTCCTGTAGCAGTTGTTTCCTTCTGGTTAAGGCAAAGGAATGGCTTTGAAAGATGCTAGGCCAACAGGCTTAGAAAACGGCCCTCCTCTATCTTGATGCATGAAAAGAACTGAGCAGGGAATTATGCTTTATGCCGCTTAGACCTTCTGCTGCTCTTGCATGTCCGCCTTGACTCTGAGTGAAGCTCTCCTGGAGAGAGTGATTAGTTCTACCACCAGGCCCATTAGAATCAATGACACTGTACAGGGGATTACAAGCGTATTTAAATGCTCCAGTGGAGGAGGCTGAAAGGTTTGGCATGAACAGGATGAGTCCTTTGTTTCTAGGCAATAAGGGCTTTGGCAATAAGTTAAAATGTCCATCAGGGAATGCACCAATCAATGCAAGTAAATAATCTTTTGGAAAGAAAGGAAGATGGCACTGATTAGAAAGGAAGATGGCACTGATTACGAGGATTACGGTGGACCGGATTACTGCGGAAGCAGTACCATTTTCGGACCACTTCGCCCTGAAAGCTCGTGCAAATGTCCCACCCCGACCCTGTTTGGGCGGCGAGCAGATTTTAGCTCACCCACAGAGTCTAATGAACCCTGCACGGCTTCAAACGGCTCTGCGGGATCTGATGCCCCCTGGCAGTCCGTTGGATGAACTTGTGGATGACTGGCATAGCTGACTTTCTATGGCCATCGACGTGATCACTCCCCGGCGCCCTCTGCACCCTCACTCTAAGCTTGCCCCCTGGTATACCCAGGGGCTGCGGCTTATGAAACAGGAGCTCGGACGGTTAGAGAGACGGTGTGCCGAGCTCGTGACGAGGCTACAAGAGCATCTTAAAGGACGTTTATGAGATCCTATGAGATGGCAGTCAAGGCTGCGAAGAGAGATTTCTACGCAGCTAGGGTTGCGTCCACTAGCTCTCACCCGGCCCAATTATTTAGAACGATTCGGTCATTGACAGCTCTGCCACAGGGCAGACAAAATAGTAGGGAATTGGAAATTTGCTGTGAGGCTTTTGCAAGCTATTTCGTGGATAAAGTCTTTACCTCCCTGCCACAGTTGATACAGTAAGTGAACTTGAGGCCCCTTGCACGGCTTCGCCGGGTTTAGGGGGCTTTGACTGGCTCAGCCTGGAGGAATTTGATAGATTGCTTGTATCTGTGTGACCAACCACTTGCAGCCTTGATCCGTGCCCCTCTTGGCTCATTAAGGCGGGCCATGAGGGAGATTATCAACAAGTCCCTCTCGGAGGGGCGGTTTCCCGAGGCACTCAAGGAAGCGATGGACCGTCCACTCCTGAAAAAGCCAACTTTGGATCCGGCTGAATTGGCCAGCTATCGGCCGGTGTCCAATTTGCCCTATTTGGGCAAATTGATCGAGAGGGCGGTGGCGACTCAGTTACAGAGCTTCCTAGATGATGCTTCTGTCCTCAATCCATTCCAGTCTGGCTTTCGCCCGGGGTATGGGACGGAGACAGTGTTGGTTGCCCTGACTGACGACCTTCGTAGACATCTGGATCAACGCGGTGTGGTGGCACTGTTGTTGCTAGATCTGTCGGCTGCATTTGATATGGTCGACCTTTGTAGACATCTGGATCAACGCGGTGTGGTGGCACTGTTGTTGCTAGATCTGTCGGCTGCAATTGATACGGTTGACCACCAGCTGCTGGCCCACTGCCTTGCCGACGTGGGAATTCAGGGGCTTGCCCTTCAATGGCTTGCCTCTTTTCTCCAAGGTCGGGGACGGAGGGTTGTGCTGGGGGAGCAGCAGTCCCAGAGGCATCTGCTTGAATGTGGAGTGCCTCAGGGGGCAGTACTCTCCCCGATGCTATTTAACATATATATGCACCCCCTCTCCCAGATTGTCTGGTGGTATGGGCTTGGGTGTCATCAATATGCAGATGGCACCCAGCTCTATCTGATGTTGGGTGACCAATCGGACTCCGACCCAGAAGATCTTCACTGGGCCCTACAAACCATGGCTGGGTGTCTCAGGCTGAGCTGGTTGAAGCTGAACCCGGCGAAGACAGAGGTCCTGTGTCTGGTTCAGGGTGGTATGGGATTGGGGCTCCTCTTGTGCCAGCTTCGGAGGTTACGAGTTTGGGGGTGCTCCTGGATCCCACCTTAACAATGGAGGCCCAGGTGGCGGCCACTGCCAGAGCAACCTTTTATCAACTTCAGCTGGTGCGGCAGTTTGTCTCCTTCCTTAGCTGAGGCGATCTGGCCACAGTGATCCATGCGACGGTCACCTCGAGGCTAGACTACTGTAACACTCTCTACATGGGGCTGCCTTTGTCAAACATTCAGAGGCTGCAGCTGGGGCAGAATGAGGCGGCCAGGTTGTTGGTGGGTGCCCCTAAATGGGAACACATCCAACCTGTGCTGAAGGCACTACACTGGCTGCCTATAGCGTACCGGATTCGCTTCAAAGTGCTGGTGCTTACCAGGGTCCGGCATACCTGAGGGACTGCCTTTCCCCATATAGGCCCCAAAGAGCACTTTGGTCAGGGTCACAACACTGCCTAGTGACCCCGGGCCCTAAAGAGGCCAGGCTAGCTACCATGAGGGCCAGGTCCTTTTTGGTGGCGGCTCCCGGAACAGATCAGAGCCCTGCGAGACCTTTTACAGATGAGCACCGCAACCCTAGAGTTGGATTCGACTGGCTTTCGAACAAGGGAACCTTTACCTTTTTTTAGGGCCTGCAAGATGGAGCTCTTCCACCAGGCTTTTGAGTAGGAGCCGCCGCCATCACTACCACCACCGTGTAACTGCAGAGCAGTACCGCCGGGTTGGCCCGATGGAGCAACTGAAACATCGTGGCCCATGGCATCCCCCTTCCTGACCTCCTCCTGATATGCAATGGGGAGTGTGTAATTATAGTCTTTCATGTATCCTATTAGTTGTGGATTTTAGCGTCAACTGTTTTAATCTGTTTTATCAATATTGCACTTTGTGCCTTGTAAGCCACCCTGAGCCTGCGTGCGGGGAGGGCGGGGTATAAATGAAATGAAATAAATAATAAATAATAATAATATTAAGGTTCCATCCATACATCACTGGAAACTACATAACCATTGCATTGTGTCAGTCATTCTCAAGTGGGTTTTCCTGTGCAGACAAGATGACCCAGGAAACAAATGATGGCTAGAGTGCAACATCAGAGCAGTATCCAACAATGTGTGGCTGCTGCCTAAATAAGGGAGCAATTGGAAGCAGGCCTGCCCAGAAGTATTCATAGAATCATAGAATCACAGAGTTGGAAGGGGCCATACATGCCATCTAGTCCAACCCTCTGCTCAGTTTGGTGTAGTGGTTAAGTAAGAGGCAAAGGTAAAGGTTCCCTTGCTCGAAAGCCAGTCGAATCTGACTACAGGGTTGCGGTGCTCATCTCAGTTCCCCTGGAGAAAATGGCTGCTTTGGAAGGTGAGCTGTATGGCATGATACCCTACCAAAGTCCCTCCCATCCCCAAACCCCAACCCCTCCAGGCTCCACCGCCCCCCAAATCTCCAGGTATTTCCCAACCCAGAACTGGCAATCCTATTCCAACCTCCTTCCCCTGTTAAGACATTGAGAATTTGTTTTCAAAGTGAGACAGTTAATGTTTTTTGTTGTTCAGTCACACAGTCGAGTCTGACTCTTCGCGACCCCATGGACCAGATCACGCCAGGCCTTCCGGTCTTCCGCCGTCCTCTGAAGTTGGCTCAACTTCATGTTCGTTGCATCTATGACACTGTCTAACCATCTCATCCTTTGCCGTCCCCGTCTTCTTTGACCTTCAGTCTTTCCCAGCATCAGGGTCTTCTCCAGTGAGTGCTCCCTTCTCATTTGGTGGCCAAAGTATTTGAGCTTCAGTTTCATTATCTGGCCTTCCAGGGAACAGTCAGGGTTGATTTCCTTTAGGATTGACTGATTTGATATTCTTGCAGTCCAAGGGACTCTCAAGAGTTCTCTCCAGCAGCATAGTTCAAAAGAATCTATTCTTTGGCGCTCGGCCTTCCTTATAGTCCAACTCTCACAGCTGTTCACATGTGGAATTTGTGGAAGGAGAGGCACAAACATCAGACGGAGTATACGGGTGTGATCACAAGGACACATCTGGCAAGTGTAGCACACCCATCGCCGACCCGTAGCATCCGCCCGAAGATCTGGAGTTAAAAAGTACCCGGGAAAGCCTACTAGCAGACAGTTTGCTACAGGCCGTTGACAGAATACCTACGTGTGATCGCTCAAGTGCGCTCCTCTTGCCATGTTGATGTGCGCCGAAAACACACGCCAGCAAACAAAACCCCACTTTGCCACCGTGGCGTCTGATCGCATTCTGGCATGTTAAATTGTGCCGTCGTGAAAAGCCACGCCTCCCCCCGCGTTATCTGGCCCGTGCGACCGGGGCCTAAGACTGCAAAAGTGTCAAGATATGAAAACAGCAGCCATTTCTATATTGCTTTCATTTCTCTTTGTATTAAGGCTCCAAGTCAACTTTGAGAAATTTGCTTTGGCAAACTGGGAATAATGATGTGTGAGAGAAGCAGCTCATGCCCGGAGCCTTGAGCAAGGCAGAAGAAAGACCAGGTTACCTGTGTGATTTGGGCCTCCCTACCTGGCTTGCACTGTATGACACCTGCAGAATCACACATGACTCCGGCCAGAGAAAAATGAGGCCTATCAAACCCAGTGGATTTCCAGCTGAGGGAAAGACAGAAAGATCATGGATGCAACAGCAGAGAGGAGACTGTTATCAGACTGACTGACGTTTGACGGAGAAAAAGATACAATAAAAGTATTTTACGCACAGAGAAAAGAGACCAATTTAAGGCTCAGGAGGATAGGGCAGAGTACCTGCCAGTGAGCATCGCAGTCACAAAACTATAACTGAAGGAATTGCATCACCATCTCGATTTGGTATCACATGGGCCTTTGGAACAGGACCATCTTTTGGCGTGGAGCACCAGCAATTGCCCTCTTTGCCCTTTGTGGTACAACAAGGCCTGTGGAAAATCTTGTGCTGTTCTGGAGAGGGTGAAGATAGAAATTAGAAAGTAAAAATAATCACTTGCTTTTAGAACCCAGAGAAAGCATAGCATGTTACCTGTGGGATGCTCAGATAATCAACAGGAGCCTGGTACATAGATAAGGATAGACAAATGACCTTTGTGGCTCACTCCAAAGGTGCTTATGTTTCCAAGAGCACTCAAGAGAACCAGTTTGATGTAGTGGTTAGGAGCATGAACTCTAATCTGAGAGAACCAGGTTTGATTCCCCACTCCTCCATATGCAGCAGCTGATGTGACCTTGGGTCAGTCATAAGTTCTTTCAGAGCTGTTCTGACAAGAGCAGTTCTCGAGAGAGCTCTCTCAGCCCCACCTACCTCACAGGGTGTCTGCTGTGGGGAGGGGAAGGGAATGGAGTTTGTAAGCCGCTCTGAGACTCCTTCAGGTAGTGAAGGGCAGGGTATAAATCCAATCTCCTCCTCCTCTTCTTCTTCACCTTCACTTATGTTTTCAAAGAGTGGCCAGCTCAGGTATAGAAGTCCAGTAAATAATGCTGCTGTGGGTGCCGGGGCACTGTGTTCCTTAGATAAGGGTGGGGACATCATATTCTGGAAAGTTTTGTGGGTGGAGCTATCATACTTATGGATCTCAGGACTACTTCCACCTGCCTTGAACCCGTAGGCTGTTTCCAGAGTTGACAATTGGTCAGTTTCCCAGTAGCATGGCCAGGGGTCATTTCGTAGAAAAAGAGCTAGGGGAACTCATTAGCATAACTCATTAGCATATGCCACACCCCCTGACATCAGGGGCCTGGTGGTGGACCTGCAAGGCCAGCAGGAGTGCGAGGAAGCCCCGCCAAGGCCCTCCCTGGCCCCAGGCAGCCAGGGGTGGGGAGACGCGGGGAGGAAGCAACTTACCCTCCCTCTTCTCCATCCTCCTCCTGGCTGAATGAGGGCTGGAAGCGGGGCGGCCGGATGCAGGGGGCAGGGCTTCGTCATGTGCCCCCCCCCGTACCTCACCTGGGGGAACTGGTTCCCCCGCGTTCCCCCCCGAAATGACCTCTGAGCATGGCCATTTTTGCTTCCTTTCTGGCGGGTCACCAGGTGAGAGCTTTTCCTTATGATGGATTGAATAGGAGAAAGGCCCAGCTTTTTTTTAAAAAAAAATGTATTACTGTCTTTTATGTACTACTGTATCTACAGCTAGAATCACTGTGATCTCCTTCCATTCTCACTTGAAATGATCTGAATCCTTCTGATCATGAAGGAAAGAAACATAAGGGGATGGGGGACCCAAGCTTACAAAGCTTTTGTCCCTGCTGATGACTCAGCCACTTAAGCTCCCTTCCAGAAAAAGGGTGGCTGTGCCCCACATCTGTCTGGGGGGGCCCAAGAGTCAGTCCTGAGGTTGTCAGCCTCCAGATGGACCTTGGATATCTCCTGGAATTAACAGCTGATCTCCAGACAATGGAGATAATTTATCATGGAGAAAATGGCTGCTTTGGAGGATAGACTGTATGGCATTATACCCTTCTGAGGTCCCTCCCCACCCCAAAAGCCACCCTCTCCATGGCCCACCCACCAACAAAAATCTCCCAACCGAGAGTTGACAACCCTAGTCAGCCCCCACCCCAGATTTGCCCATGACCTTTTTCTGAGAAAGGGTACCCTTGCTGAACCTTTCCCACCTCAAATGGCTTTCTGTTCACATGAACAAATAAAGACCTTTGAACAAGCCTGTGTTCGATGTATATCAGAAGGAAGAGGGCCATTAGTGGAGAAACTTCTCCCGCCAAGACTTCTGAACGAGTCCATGCTGAGCTATGATTTGGAGCTGGATCTAAGGTTGCCAGACCCTCTCACTTGAAATGATCTGAATCCTTCTGATCATGAAGGAAAGAAACATAAGGGGATGGGGGACCCAAGCTTACAAAGCTTTTGTCCCTGCTGATGACTCAGCCACTTAAGCTCCCTTCCAGAAAAAGGGTGGCTGTGCCCCACATCTGTCTGGGGGGGCCCAAGAGTCAGTCCTGAGGTTGTCAGCCTCCAGATGGACCTTGGATATCTCCTGGAATTAACAGCTGATCTCCAGACAATGGAGATAATTTATCATGGAGAAAATGGCTGCTTTGGAGGATAGACTGTATGGCATTATACCCTTCTGAGGTCCCTCCCCACCCCAAAAGCCACCCTCTCCATGGCCCACCCACCAACAAAAATCTCCCAACCGAGAGTTGACAACCCTAGTCAGCCCCCACCCCAGATTTGCCCATGACCTTTTTCTGAGAAAGGGTACCCTTGCTGAACCTTTCCCACCTCAAATGGCTTTCTGTTCACATGAACAAATAAAGACCTTTGAACAAGCCTGTGTTCGGTGTATATCAGAAGGAAGAGGGCCATTAGAAACGGAGAGACTTATCCCATCAAGACCTCTGAACGAGTCCATGCTGAGCTAGGACTTGGAGCTGGATCTAAGGTTGCCAGACCCCTGGTGGAGGCGAGGGTCCCCCGCTGCCAGGCCCTGCCCCCTAGATGCCAATCAGCTGGCTGGCAGGGGGACTTATCAGTAGAACGAGGAAGGCCCAGGCCACATTGCTGGAGTTGCACAGGAAGTGGTGTCATCATGTCAGCAACTTCCAGGTGACGCTCTGGTATATGGGGGAAAACTAAATGGTAGAAGCTAGTTTTACCACTGAGTTTTTTGCCCAAATACCAGAGTGTTGACCGGATGTAGCTGGTGTAATGATGTCACTTCCTGTGCAATGCTAGCAACATGGCCTGAGCCTTTCTCTTTCATCTGGTAATCCCCCCCCCCACATCCCCCTCTGGTTGCCAGGAGGGACCTGGCAACCCTAGCTGGAGCTCCCAAATCCAGGTCCAGCATTACCACGCATGTTCTATACATAAAGATTAACACTTGAATTCAGAAAGAAAAGATCAGGAAAAGGATGGGCATTCAAAGATATTCTTCCAAAAAGCTGTAAGAGCACACAAAGGGCAGAGGTGAGCAGTGAAAGTAGGTAGTATCTGTCCTTTCATGGCATTGTACTCTTTATAGGTAGCCATTTGCTTTCATGACGGCCTCTAATGATAAAGTTCAGTGCTGAGAAGGTTCTATGTCTCAGAAAGGATTCCTCAGGGCTTTTTGTCCAGCCACTCCTGTTCAATTTGGTTTCCCTTCTTTCATAAAATGTTACATCCCTCTCCTCAGTTCAGGGCATCTTTCTTCCAAAAAGAGAATTCATGTTTTATTATCTTTTAAAGGATCTCTCTCATGTCTCAGAGAGCATTATTAAGAAATCCCATACAGCTGGCAATTGGAAAAAATATTCCCTAAATATAAATAGGTATGTCTTATGAATATCAATCAGTTGACGATTTTAAGTTGAATCATTGATTATATCTTAATATATTTGTGTATTATCAAAATGCTATTATACATTTTTACATTTTTTCCAGTATTTTTAAGGGAAGAGTAAAAGATTTTTTTAACATACATTTTCCGAGAGTGAAGAATCTGGTTCCACATCAGGAGATGACGGAGGGTCCAGCAGCAATTTCAGAGGTAGAATAACCAGAAGTAGAACTAGAGGTAATTTTTTTCCGAGGGGACCCCAGAGGACAGGGAGACTGAAAAATTAGTTATAAATTTGTCTGATCGGGTACTTATGCCAGTTGAGCGGGGTGTGCTCAATTTGGGGTTGGGTTTTGTACCCACCCCAAGTTATGATGCCTATAAGACCAGGGTTGACCTTTTAAAATTGATTTGTGAAATAAAATTACATAAAATGTTTGGAAATTATAAATAATATGAGTGCAATAAATTTCGTCCATGTTCTTCTTTCAGCCCAAATATATATGATCCTTGTGCAACAGCATTTGAAAAGGTGATAAACAGAGACATTAAGCTACTTTTCAAAAATCTTGGAATAACCTGTCAAAATTGGAGTCTGAAACATTAAAGGGCTTGGCTAAAGATGAAAGTATTATTATAAAGCCAGTGGACAAGGGTGGAGAGGGTGGTTATTTTAAATAGAAGAAGAAGAAGAAGTGAAGAGTTTGGATTTATACCCCGCCCTTCACTTGGAGTCTCAGAGCGGCTTACAAACTCCTTTCCTTTCCCCTCCCCACAACAGACACCCTGTGAGGTAGGTGGGGCTGAGAGAACTCTTGACAGAAACGGCTCTTTTTCAAGGACAGCTGTGCCAGAGCTTATGACTGACCCAAGGTCACATCAGCAGGTGCAAGTGGAGGAGTGGGGAATCAAACCCGGTTCTCCCAGATTAGAGTCCGAGCACTTAACCACTACACCAAACTGGCTCTCCAGGAAGGATTATTGCCAGGAGGTGGAACACCAACTATCTGATAAGGACAGTTACTTACCTATTGAATAGGATCCTACTAAACAGGTAGTCAGATTAATAAAGATTGTTTTGGATGAGGCTGAATCTATGGGGTTTATTAACACTGACACATATAGATTTCTCATGAAGGAACATCCGAGAATGCCAGTACTGTACATCTTGCCTAAGATCCACAAATCCGGATTTCCACTACCCAGATGCCCAATTGCATCAGGGTCCAACTCATTATTGGAGCCACTATCCATTTTTGTTGATTCATATTTGCAGCCCTTTGTTTTAAAAATGGGATCATATATCAGAGATACTAGACATTTCATAAGCATTGTTGAAGATTTACAGATTCCTGATGAGGCTGTTCTAGCCACTATGGATGTTGCATCTCTTTACACTAGCATTCCTCATGAGGAGGCACGCCGTGTAATTGAGAAGACTTTAGAAGCACGTGATGATTTACATCCCTTGACATTTTTTTTTCTTTTAGAATTGGTAGAAATAATTCTTGGGGGAGAAAACTATTTTCAGTTTCAGGAGGATTTTTATCTAGTGATTCGTGGGTTAGCCATGGGGAGCAGTTTTGCCCCCAGTATAGCTAATCTCTTCATGGCTGATTTAGAGGAAGAAAAAAATTGCAATCTACATTATTAACCCTTTTTTAAAAATCAAATTATTATATTCAAACGTTATATTGATGATGTGTTTTTGATCTTTAAGGATGACAAAGAAATTGCCCTCCTTTTTTGAATGGATAAATGGGGTGCATTTCAATATTAAATTTTCCAGCCACTTTGATAAGAACTCACTTCCTTTTTTGGACACTATGCATATAGGATAGAGTCCAATCATTTGTCAGTTCGCACCTACAGAAAACAAACTGATAAATATTCATACCAGCACTTCCAATCCTTCCGCCCAGCTCACTTCCATAAAAATCTGCCCTATGGCCAATTTCTCCATTTAAGGAGAAATTCTACTAAATTAACAGATTATTTGAAAGACAGAAAAGATATGGCAGATGAGTTTAAAAGTAGGGGTTATCCAGAAGAGGTGATACAGAAAGCTAAGAAAAGAGCAGAAAGGACTAACAGGGAGGAATTATTTACAGATTGGGCAAAGACTAGACCAGGCAGGATTACATGTGGTTTAGATTATACACCACTATCTAATAAAATACACAGAATTCTGATTCGACATTGGCACTTAATAAGTGATGTTCCTTGGTGTGAAAAATTACCCTATGTAGCCTTCAGAAGAACTAGGTACATCAAGGATATATTGGTGCATTCTGGCATGAATTCCAGAAGAAGAGCAGAGGAGGAACTAACAGGACATCATAGATGTGGTAGGTGTTTGATCTGCTCTCAAGTGTTGGAAATTAATGAATTCATACCCATACAAGGGAATTCAAAGATTTATTTGTGGTTTTTCTCCACTTGTGCTGCAAAAAAGTAGTGTATGCTATAATCTGTGATTGTGGCTTGATGTATATTGGAAGCACTACTCGCTTTGTAAGAACTAGAATTTTGGAACATCGGAGTAGAATTAGAACCAAAATTATGGAAGTACCTCTTGTTTCACATTTTATTGAAAAAGGGAATACTTTTGACAGATTCAAATACTTTGTATTATACAAATATGTGGCAAGAGGATCTTTTGATGAAACACAGAAAAAATTTACTCAGAGAGGAAAGACTTTGGATTTTCAGACTTGACATGGTTATACCCCACTGTCTGAATTTAGCATTGGATTATTCATGGTTTTTGTGTATGTGTGTGTGAAACTCAGAAAGTGTAATAATTGTTTATCTAGTTATCACATATGGACGTTTGAAATCATTCTAGCAGGTTTTATCAGGCTTGTAGTTTTAAGAAGCCATGGAATACTGCAATAGAAATGACAGGTGTTGGTCATTAATTTACATTGACTTTTTAACATGTATCAATGTTTGTAATGTTAACCATAAAACTTGAAGGTGAATGCTGACAGATGAGAGAACTTCTTGGAATTTTGAATTTGCATTTGAATAGTTGTATAGTAAGTATGATATCGTAAGAATATTGCTCACTGAAATTGTGATAAGTTATTTTCCTTTGGGACTTTTCCAGTATGTATCGGCATACCTTTGGATTGGGATAATAATATGATTATGTGACTTTATAAAAGCCAATTTTGTGTATGAATTATTCAAGTTTGAAATTTATTGAGTATAATTGAATTAGTAATTTGGTCATGACTGCTTCTTTGATGTTATACTTTGTCTCATGACTTTCTCTCTTGTTACATATACTCTCCAAGTGGTGGCTGGATAAATCCTAGAATTACAACTGGTCTCCAGAGAACAGAGATTAGTTCCTCTGGAAAAAATGACTACTTTGGAAGGTGGACTGTTGTCAGGGTTCGAAAGTCAGGTCACACCACACAGCACTTCATAACAATTCTGTTTATTGGTATTTCATAACTATGACACATGTACTTCTTGTGTCAGGAATGGCCCAAAGCATCAGGGCACCCTGAATTATACTAGGTTCAAAAACTAGTTTCAAAACTATACTAGGTTCAAAACCTAGAACCTAGTTGAAAACCTTACAAGCGAAAACCAATAAGCAAAGTCCGCGTGCATGGGGAAAAGAGAGCTTGCAAAAGTAGAAGCCATTTGTTCCCAGTGAGTCGGAAGCAGCTGGTACATCCCAAGGTCAGGAAAGCAAAAGCAGATAAAACTCAGACAGTAGATTTCATTAGTGTAACAGGCAGAGGCAAGGTGGATTCCCCCACACATTCCGGAGAATGGCAGTGCTAACTGACAACTGTATAGCATTATGCTCTGCTGAGGTCCCTCTCCTCCCCAAACCCCACCCTTTCCAGACTCTACCCCCAATATTTCCCTGTATTTCTCAACCCAGACCAGCAACCCTAATGATGATTTACAAAGCAAAATAAAACATTAATGTGATTGTCCTCCCATCCCCCCCGGACGTAACTTTTGAGGAATTTCAAAAAAGGTCAAAAGAGACATGAGGCTATTTCCACACCTTCCCCCATTTTATAGAAGAATGTTTCCCCAAAGTGAAATTCAAAGCAAATTTGGAAATTCCTGATATGGTGAACCATCTGAATGCATTTCACAGGACAAAACCAAAAGAAGCTTGATAGTGAACTTCCTCAAGGGACTTCTGTATATCCTTGCTTAAATTTCATGTACAAACCCCATAATCATTGTTAGAAGGACCAGGTGTCTACCATTTTCTTTTCCCATCAGTTTGGGATTAGCTATCATAATTGAACCAAAGTGGTTTTGATCCATTAGCAAGTTACTACCCTATCAGACTGTAAATGAATCAGGTTTGAAAGATACATTGAAGACACTGATTTCACCTGAGTGCTGATATTGTCAATTATTTGTGGTTCTTACTGCCAAAAGGAAGACACATGCCCCGAAGAAGTGAGAATACTTCTGCATGCACACTCTCTGTTAGACTGGAACCACAGGCATTAAGGGGTTTGTGTAGATTGCTGTATTTTAGGCAGATCAACACTATAAACCTAAACTGGCTTTCCTCAAAAAAAAAGTCTGAGTAGTTTGGCGAACGTGTTGGAAATACTGCTGGAAACCTGTCACATTCTACATACAACTTCTATTCCCAAGGGTCTATAAGAAAATTAACTGACTGTTAAATTATTTTAAGTGTATAATATAGATCAGGTGTTTCCCATTTTTTAAAATCTGTGGGCACATTTGGAATTCTGACACAGTGTGGTGGGCAAAGCCACAAAACTGCTGCTTCAGGAAGTGGAGCCAGCCACAAAATAGCCGCAGCAGTTTACCTTCAAGCTCATAGCGAAGATCCTCGTACTGTGGTGACATTTTTGAAACCCTGCACAGACAGTCAAATCTCCAATGGCCTATCAGACGCCTTGCTGGACAAAAGCCATACCTGACCCCACCCACTTTTGGAAACCATTTGGTAGGCACCTGGAAAGGTGTTGGCAGGCACCAAAGGGCCCACAGGCACTCTGTTGGGGACCCCTAGTATAGATACACCCTGAGAATCGAGCACACAGAATTCCCAGAAATAGATCAATAGCTATGCACACTAAAGCAATGATCTGCCAGGGCAGAAAGTGAAGGAGTTAATCAGTTCTCCTTCTATCTACCTTATCCTGCTATGCATGGAAGTGGGTGGTTAGTTTGGACCCATTTTGAGAGTGTCTAATATTAGCTCATTAAGCAAACTCTGGAGGATGGTGGAAGACAGGAGGACCTGGCCTGATGGAGTCCATGGAGTCGCAAAGAGTCAGACTCGACTGTGCAGCTGAACAACAGCAACAAAAAAATAGCCTTTTTCAGGTATTATGTTTTACCACAAATGATTTTCTGGATACACATGATCACCATTTTGTCTGAAAATAGTAATGTGCATATGTTCAATGCATATGTGTACCAAAATGCAAATTTTTCAAGGCTGAGAAGAAAACAGACTGGAGTGTCCCCCTAACACAATGTGATACAGAGACACTAGAGGGCATTCTCCATCTTCATACACAGTAATCATATCCAAGGTTTGACTCCAGTGGCACCTTTAAGATCAACAAAGGGTGATTTCCCAGAAGCGCTGCGCAAAATGCGGTCGCGCAGCAGCTTGTGTGAAATTGACACGTACCATCGGGCCAAAGAGAAGAGTGAGCGCAGAGCAGCGCTTGTGGGAAATCACCCAAAGTTTTATTCACAGTATAAGCATTTGTGTGCAAGCACACTTTGTCAGATGCATCAAAGCAGTTTCCTCAAGCCTTACTTGTAGGGGGTGGGGTGGGGGGTTGCTGTCAGGAAGGGCCACTTGGAATCAAGATGCATAAATGCTTGCACACCAAAGCTCATACCTTGAATAAAGTGTTGTTGGTCTTTAAGGGGCTGCTGGACTCCTCCATTTTATCCTCACAACAATCTTTTCAGGTAGGTTAGGCTGAGAGTGTGTGACCGATCCAGGGTCACCCAGCAAGCTTCCATGGCAGACTGGCAGAGTTCATGTAATCTCATCCATGGCAGAGTTCTGTAATGTAGTTTGTATTATTTACCTCCGAGTCTTTAGGAGGCAGATTAGACATGCTCCAGTGGGAGGTGGGGTTTGTTGGAATGATTTCAAAAGATGAATTCCTGTTTTGATTCTGCCTTTCCTCCAGGATACTCAGGCATACATAGCAATCCCATCCTCTCACAACAACTCTGTAAAACCAGTAAATGACTGGTCCAAGGTCACACATGAAGTGAACTTCATGGCTGAGCATGTAGTGGTTACCACTACTGTTCAAACACAATAATGACTATTTTTTAGAAAAGTTTCAATAGTTTGATAAGATTAGCAGAATTCCTCAGGGAAGTTTTTCACACCCCAAGGATGCCTCCATATTTCATCTCACTTGAAAAAGTCATTTGGAGGAACTTCCTGCTATGAAACATTGGAGGATTTTTGAGAGAAACCAAATCAGGGCTGTCAGGCACCTGCAAGGGGCAGGGGATGCCCACCCCAGCTGCCACCCCCGCCACGAATCTGCTGACCAGGTGGGGACTTACTGTAGTGGTGAAGGCCTAGGCCAGCATTGAAGTGATGGCACTGGTGATGCAGTTACATCACTTACAGCCCACACTGGAAGCGACATCTTTGTGTTGTCCACGATGCAGGACACTCTGGTATTTGGGCAAAAACTCTATGGCAATAATGGCTTCTACTACAGAGTTTTTCAGGATGTCCTGCATTGCTGGCAACAAAATGATGTCACTTCTGGCCTAGGCCTTCCTTCACTGCTGGTAAGTCCCCCCCCCCCATACAAGTTGCTGGGGCAACCTGGCAACCCAAAGCCAAATGTGTCTTGAAAAGATCAACAAAATTCCTGAAAGGGGAGAAGGATGCACAAGCCTGGGGAAGAAGCATAGAGAGGAAATATTTGTTATTAAAGTATTTAACCAATATGGAAAAAGCTCAATAAATTCTACATACAGAATCATAGAATCATAGAGTTGGAAGGGACCTCCAGGGTCATCTAGTCCATATTATGCATGGGATTATGCATGGGATAGAGCAGGTAGGGAAGGAAAAGACTACAATTCCTATGAAGCAGTACATGAACACACATGTGCTAATTGATCCACTTTGCCTGCCATTGTCATTAATAATTGCTAAGACACCTACTTTTTCTGTGAGTTCAACAGTGGGATGGCTTCTAATGTCCTGGCCCCACTGGTGAACCTCCTGATGGCACCTGGTATTTCTGGCCACTGTGTGACACAGAGTGTTGGACTGGATGGGCCTTTGGCCTGATCCAACATTGGCGCTTCTTATGTTCTTAACCCCCTGCACAATGCAGGAAATTTACAAATACCTCCCCACCCCACCCCCAGTTACCCCTGCTCTATGCCCAGAAAAGGGCAAAAAACCAACAAACAAAACCCTCCAGGATCCCTGGCCAAACTGTCCTGGAAAACAATTTCTTCCTGAACCCAAAGTGGTGATCAGCATTTCCCTGGGCACGTAAGAAAGGGTCATTGTATCAATCCCTGTCTCGGTAGATTCTGATAAAGCTCTCTGGTCATTGAATCATTCCCTGTCTCAGTAGATTAAATTTTAATTAGACCCAGTGCCTTTTGAACAAGGGGAGAGCCTGAATTATAAAGCAAAAACCTGAGACCCATTTTTCTTTTTTCTCTATACGACAGAAACTGTCCGGCTGAGAGAATATTCACTATGGCAAGGACAGAGCGGTTTCCCCCAGAGACGTAACAGAAAACTTTACCATGATATCCCCCCCCAAGTTAGATAGAAAATACAAAGCTCAAAAATAAATCTGAGGCCTGTCTGCATAGCAATTTTCTCTTACCTTGAAAACCCAACGTGGTCGCATAAGTTGGCTTTGACTCGGTGACACACAGTTATCCTTAGTGAGCCAGCATGGTGCAGTGATCAAAGTGTTGGACAAGGATCTGGGAAACCCAAGTTTGGGCCCCCACTCTGCCGTGGGGAGCACACGGAGTGACCTTGGGCCAGCCATACACCCTCAGCCAAACAAGACCTTGTGAGGCTAAAATGGAAGAAGGAACAATGGAAACCACTTTGGCTCCCCGTTGTGGAGAAAGATGGGATACAAATAAAGTAAATAAATTATGGGGAAGAGAGAGAACATTTGATCCACCCAGGTATTCAGCGTGCACTCTGGAGTATGAGATTGTATTGCCCTTATTATTTTGCTTCCTAGACATGACAATGCTATTAGTGTTATAACATTAGGTAAAGGTTTCCCTTGCTCGAAAGCCAGTCGAATCCGACTCTAGGGTTGCGGTGCTCATCTCCGTTTCCAAGCCAAAGAGCCAGCGCTGTCCAAAGATTTTTTTGTGGTCATGTGGCCAGCATGACTAAACACCAAGGCACACGGAATGCTGTTACCTTCCCACCGAAGTGGTACCTATTTATCTACTTGCAATTTCTTGCTTTCAAACTGCTAGGTTGGCAGGAGCTGGGACCAGAGATGGGAGCTCACTCCGTCATGCAACACTCTGGTCTCGGACTGCTGAACTACCAACCTGCAGATCAGCATCTTAACCTCTGAGCCACAGCAGCTCTGTTATAACATTATTCAGGCCTTTATCAGAATGTTTATTCATATGGCCTCTTCAGCTGGTGAATGATCAGCTGGACTCCACAATGCGTAATGAAAACGTGATTTTGCCACCTCTGATTTTAATACAGTACATCCTTTTGGTCAGCCCTGATCTCCGGGTTCTTCATCTATTCTTTTGGATGACTAGCTTTCTTCCAATAAGATAAGAGGAATGTATTCACTGGTGGTTTTAATTTGACTGATCATTTTGGTCTAGTATTAATACAACAAAACCAAGCCATTGTTTTAATTATGTTTTTATTGATATCCATTTACTATCCACTAATTACAAAACAATTTACTGCAATAACAAGAAGTAATAAAGCAAAAATTAAAGCAAGCCATCTTAAATTAATTGGAACGGTGCTTAATTTTAAATCTTCCAGCATTAAATCTCTATTTAATGTTGCTTGGATATATGCAGATGGGATAAGCATATTTAATTTAGAAGGGTTCCATGACTAAGTACAAAGGTAAGCAATTGCCTTATTAGATTCTGAGTAAAATAGGAATGATATCCATGCTAAAAATAAAGATTTTAAAGAGGAAATTGGCCAAAGGCTCATCACTGACTTTGAAGAACATCAGGCAAATCAGAGTCAGTCAGAAAAGGGAGGTAAGTCAATGTAGGGGGATCACAAATGTATCCGGGCTTAAAGTCACTGCCACCAGAAGATACCTAATGAGGTAGAATTCACAAATCTAGGAAGATTGAGTCTTTGGTATGGCAAGAGCTGTATAGCAAGATAAAGGCAATAAATCTTTGTCTGAAACACAGACATAACTATGTCACATGTTCTAGGAGCTCTGCTTGGAAAGATTTTAAAGTTTGGTATACTAGCTTCCTCTCCAGCCTCTCGTATAAAGGATAGATATAACAGCAAAACAGTAGTCCAGCAACTTTGAGGCTGAGTTCCTTTCAAACTCTTTGGCATGCTACTCAGTCTTGATGATACCTTTAACCGTTGGCCGTAGATCTTCTAACATCCATGATCATTTCTGTCTGAGTGAGTTCTTCAAATTAATTGATTGAAAATTCGCGATCACCGAACTCTCGGCAGTTCAGCTCATGTTCTGTTTGCTGGTCATGAGTGGGGGGCTGCTATTTCATCAAACAGCTCAGCTGTTCACAAGCAGCTTGACCCAGTTTGTTGGGTTAATTTCCATGTATTTATAGTACAATACTATGCCAACCTGAGCTGCGGTGTCTCAAGTGGTTAAGACGCTGAACTGCAGGCTGTGGAAGGTCGGTAGTTCAGCAGTTCGAGACCCGGGTGCCGCATGGTGGAGTGAGCTCCCGTCTCTAGTTCCAGCTCCTGCCAACCTAGCAAGATTCAGAGGCAGGACCATGGGCTACCAGCTTTGTTGCCATTGTGCTGTCTTCTCAGAGGGCTACTATCTTGTGCTGCTTAGGGCTGCTAACTCCTGGTTGGGAAATTCCTGGAGATTTGGGGGGTACAGCCTGGGGAGGGCATGGATATCAGTAGAGTATCATGCCATGGAGTCCACCCTCCAAAGTAGCCCTTTTCTCCAGAGAAACTGAATTCTTCCTCCTAGAGATGAATTATAATTCCTGGAGCTCCCCCCCCCACTGCTGCCGCTGCTAAATTGGGGGGAAGGGAGCCTGAGGGATTGGTGGTCTGGAATCTGGCCCTACAAGGAGTAGTGCTGGATGTTCTGGCATCAAGCAAGTTGGCAGCACTGTTTGGAGTTAAGTTGTCATGAAAAGGCCCTTTGAATGAAGCCTTGGAGTCCAGGAGCTTAGGGACTGGGAGGGGGGGCATCTGGTGGTGTAAGGTGACTTCTAAGCACACCATTCTTCCCCCAGGGTGGTCTTTGGCTCATCCGAGTCATCCCTGGATGAGGAGTCCATTCCTGTGTCCACATCTGTCCCAGGACGGATTCTGAGAAACTGCTGGTTGAATTCAGTTGCTTGACGGCTTGATACAGCAGAAGGGATGGTAGGTCTCTCTGTCTCAGATTGCACAATCCTTTGCAATCATTTCCCCCCACTCATGTTCTTAAAAGGTTACGTTTTATTCCTCACAGCCACACCTGATGCTGAACTCTCCCGGAAAGCTTGTACAACTCTCTGTACGACCTCCTATAAGAATCCGGTGCTAGGGAATCAGTCATGTAAAAACTTTACAAATGTCTTCTTCTGTCCCTCCCCCACCCCTTCTCTTTCCTTCGAAGAGCTCCTCGGTGTTGAGTGAAATATCGAAAGGCCTGAGGGAAATTTAGCTGACAAGCATGATCAAGGGATGTAGTAGGGAAGCCATTCTTGTGGAACAGATTTCGGCCTAGGCTTGCAGACTGAAGACTTGCCCCACAATTGTCCTTCCACATTTGTTCTAATGCCTATTGTATCTAGTAGTGCTACAGTTAGAACAGCAGAGAAAACAACTAAGAAAATAAATTAAATTTCAATCACACCCAGGGGTAATTTCGTAGAAAAAGAGGTGCAGGAGCTCATTAGCATAACTTATTTGCATATGCCACACCCCCTGACATCACCGGAAGTGTGACAGAAGGCAACACCCACCACTCAGGCTCCACTGGACTGTTTTGGATTGCTAGCTATGGGGAGGGGAATGTGCAGATCTGCCCTCGCAGAGGAGGGAGAGCTTGTACCTGAATAAAACTTAGTCTTAAAGGTGCCACTGGACTGCTTTGGACCAGGGGGCCGGGGAGGACTCTGCAGCTTACCTGGCTGCTTCTTGCTCTGACTGAGGGCTTCTGGGAGAAGGGGGTGGGGCTTGTTGCATGTGCCCGCCCCCTGGGCTCTTTACTGCCGGAGCTCCACTCCTGTGCGCTCCTGCAGGAAATTACCCCTGATCACACCATTGTTTTTTTGTTTTTAATAGCCCCCCGAAGGGGAGTTTATTTATTTATTTTTACTTTTTCTACACACTACAATTATAAGATGGGGGAAGGGATACTAATACCCTAACACTATTATTATGGGTGATGGGTAAAGGAAATCTAATACATATATCTACTTGATAGAGGAAGGAAAACTACCATTCTAATCTATATCATCTACTGGATTTGGGGAAAGGATGAAGACTAATACATGTCACGATCTGAGTAGTTGAAAAATAATGCTT
>NW_015165316.1:216455-216950 GCF_001447785.1 Gekko japonicus | reverse complement strand
GATGTCTTTCAAAATATTTACATCTTCATTCTTGATTTTTAAGGATTTTCCCATTGTTGACTTTAGCACCAGTTCTCTGGTGGATCGTTTCATGAATTTTAGGTAAATTTCCCCTGGCAATTTATTTTTCTTTACAAAGTCCGGATAAGTCCTATAAGCCACATCCATCTCTTTTATTAACTCTTTTTGTTTATAATCCATTAATGGGGCCAAGGCGACCGCCAAAAGTTCTTTTAAATCCTCGTTCTTCTCTTCGGGAATCCCATGGAAACATAAAACATACATGGATTTTCCAGCTGGAGCTGTATTAGTTACTTTTTATCAGAAGATCTTTGCTTCTCTGCTTCATCCACTCATTTGTTAATGCTCTCAGTCTGTTTTCCCATCTTTTTCAACGTTTTCTCAGTTGCTGAGGTTCTTTTATCCATTTGGTTCAATTGTTTTTGGACATTGTCCAGCTTAGTGTTGAGGTTAGTCATCTGCTCCATTAGAGGG
>NW_015165316.1:212813-216378 GCF_001447785.1 Gekko japonicus | reverse complement strand
CAAGACAAAAGTTATGTGATTTCGTTCCGCTTTGTATACTTTAGCAGTTTTTGCATTCACTTAACTTCTTATGCATTTATTTTAGCTCAAAGTCTTTTTATTTCCAATTTAAAACCGTTTTTACAGTTTACTCAAAAGAGAGGGGGGGGTGCTTTAACTCCTCTCCCCAACGCTTCAAACTTAGGTGCTTCCAATTACTACCAAGGTTCAAATCACTTTTTTCACCTGAGCTTTGCTTGTCACAGTTTGGAGTCTTGGAGATCTTTTGGAAGCATTTTTAAAAGTTTATTGTGATCGCTTGCTCCGGCAGTCGTCTCTGGGCACCATGCTGGCTCCGCGGCCACAATACCTTTCGGGGAAGAAGGTGAGCCTCAATTCCTTGGCCGTCACCTTGGAAGAGGCTCTCCTCAGTTCCCCAGGCTGGGGGTCTCTTATAGAGACCCCGGGGAGGTCTGGGACGAACTCAGACCCCTCCCGTCAGCCAGGTCTTGGCGTGTCTCCATCAGAGTGAGACGAGACATGACCGAGTGGTGAAACACTTACACCGGAAGCCCCAATGTTGTTTTTTTAAACTATCAGGCTGGAGAAAAAACATAGGTTTCCAGTAATCACAGTTTTATCCATCCTTTGTCCAAGGTGATCAAGGAAATGTATGAAGTTTTCTTCTCTATTTTGTTTTCACAATGACCCTATGAGATAGGTTAGGCTATGAGAGATTGGCTGGCCCAAAATTACTTAGCAAGCTTCAGGGCTCAACCAGGATTTGAGCCTGGGTTTCCACAGTCCTAGATGTTTTCTGCAGTGTCAAGTTCCCCCATGTCGCTAGGTTGACAATTGCGGCGGCCTGGAAATCCCCTTCTCCCCCCACAGTCTCAGCGTGGCAAGAGAAAGTCTGGGATCAGTTTATAATGGCGAAAATTATGGATTCCCTGAAGAGAGCAAACAATAGTAATACCCCCACTTACACTAAATTTGTTAGGATTTGGGCCCCAGTGTTAGATTATATGGTGACGAACGATTTACTTCCGGCTAAACAGATTTACCATAAATGGTTATATTTATAGCGTAGAGATGATAAACTCACAGTATTGCAATAGTGCTGTATGGTGTGTGGATAGATGTCAAACTGTTAGTAATTTGCTTAGATGTTATATGTTGAAATCTTGGACCGATAGGTTTGTATTATTTGTAATGTATTTTACAAAACAATAAAAAGAGTTGTTATATATATTTAAAAAAGTTCCCCCGTGTCTGCACTTATATTCCTCCACTGCTTTCCCTTGTTTCTGCAGATGTTTTTGCCCTCCCAGGTGCAAAAACGCAGTTTGTCCCCTGTAGGTCTGCAGCATCGGACTTCCCTATTATCGGGAAGTTTTTCCAAGCCCGGCATTCAACCCACACCAACCTAGTGGTGAAAACTTTGCTCATCCAGTGTTTTTCAGTCCTAGGTCTGCCCTCTCCTTCCCTCCATATTTGCATGTTCCACCCACCAAGCTAAGGTTACCGGAGAGCAGTTTCCAGTCAATCAGCTTATTCTTTCCAATTCTTTTCCACTGTCCACTACAGCAGATAGTGCTGTGGCATGTTAGCTTAAAGCACCTATGTAGTAACCAAAAGGTTGTATGATTGAATCTCAGCTGGGATTCTGATGGTGTTTTTTAAAAAAATAATCTTGCATTTGAATGCAATTTTGGCCGTTATGGTCTGCTCAGCTATTTTCTTACAATGTTTTTAAAACAAATGAGAAAGCATGTGGAGGAAGGGATGCAATTTTGGCCATTATGGCCTGCTCAGCAGCCTGCATTCCTTCAAGGCATCACATTTGAAAAAGTGGCTGACATTAGTCAGAGCCCTCCCCCTCCCTGATTTTAGATTGCTCCAGTAATGTTTGCAGTAGGATTTTTAAAAAAAATGTACTCCAGGTCGGCTGGAGAGTCTGCCTGCCAAAGATCTGTTCAAATGCTTATCCTGCCTCATTTTGCTTTGTTGAAAAGAGATGCTTGTGTGCCATGGAATACACCCGGGCACGAATAAGGGATCTTAAACGGCACAAGCGATTGTAGTAGGCAGAGCAGGCATCAACAGAGGTCTGTAAACACAGGAGCACAACTTGGAACAATGCGAACTGCAAGGTGATCGGCACCATGAGACCGAGAGACCCAGTGTCAACAATGGTCAGGGCAGGAAGCAAGAGCCATGCCACAGAGGATAGGCATTTAAAATGTAGATGGACAAACACATGGTTGAAATCCAGTTGGCCAATCAGAACGAGAATCAAAGGGGGTGTGTGGCAAGAAACATCGCTACATGACAGGAGAAAAAAAGGAGGAAGTTTTGACTGCTGAATTGATGCAGCAGATCAAAGGCGGATGATAAACAAAGGAAACGCCACATAGAAGGCCCCTAATGCAGAAGTGGTCTGTTCTCCATGGAGCTTCAGAGGGGTGAGGCCATACTGTGGAACCAGTCCTATTCTGACACTCTGTCCACTATATAACAGTCTCTCTCTGCTGGCTTGGACCAAAGGTCCATTAAGTCCAGCGTCCTGTTTCTAACAGCAACAAGTCAGATTTCTCTGGTTAGACCTCATTAAAGGCATGTTTGTCCCCAGCATTTGATACCCAAAGGTACTAGGGATGCCAGTATCCAGGTGAACCTGGGGATTCCCTGGAATTACAGCTCATCTCCAGACTACAGAGATCAGTTCCCCTGGAGAATATTGATGTTTTTGGGGGGTGGACAGGGATTTTTTTGTAGAAAAAGGTCCAGCAGGAACTCATTAGCATAATAGGACACACCCAGCAGCAGAAACTCATTAGCATATTCAGCCACACCCCTGACTGCATTGCTCATTAGCATATTATGCAGCATTCCCATGTTACCAGAAGTGGGGTCATCCAGCCACACCCACCTTTTGCTTGTTATTCTGTTTATCTTGTTTGTTGTCAAAACCCAGGGCCTTTTTTTGTTGCAGGGACTCCTTTGCATGTTAGGCCACACACCCCTAATGTAGCCAATCCTTTTTTTTTTTGGTAAACAATTTTTTTATTTTCTCAGGAATACAACATGTGAAATTAAATCATTTCATTCTATCAATTGTCTACCCCATTCCCAGTTCCTCCCCTCCCTCCAGTGGCTTCCCGCAATGCTTCCACCCCTGCTCCAAATTACTTCATATCATCAACTATATCAATTTCTTGTCATTACAATCTAAAGATAACATCATTTGACTTAATATTGATCTAAACATATTAAGTTTTGTTTCACACCCCAGTTCTTTTCCAGATATATTTTAAAGTCACTCCATTCTTGAAAAAACACGTCGTCTTCTTTATTGTTCAACTTCTTTGTAATTTTGTCCATCTCTGCCATGAACAGAACTTTTTGTATCCAGTCTTCAATTTCTGGCACTTTCTCTGTTTTCCAAAATTGTGCATAAATCATTCTCGCTGTTGTGATTAAGTACCAGAATAAAGTCTTTTTAGTTGTATTGACTTCTTCCATTTTCAGTCCCAAAAGCAGAATTTCCGGTGCCTTTTTGAAAGAGCATTTCAGAATTTTTTGC
>NW_015165316.1:178291-212240 GCF_001447785.1 Gekko japonicus | reverse complement strand
TAATTCTTGCTTGATTGAAGTAATTTCTGTTGTAACCAATTCTTTTAATGCTGCTACATTTTTCTCCTGGGCTTCTTCAATTTGTTTCAGATGAGTCTGAGTCTGCTTTGCCATTTGCTCCTCCAGTTGCTTCTCCATATGTTTTTCTTGCACCCCCATTCTTTTCTCAATCTGCTCCCCCATGGCTTGAATCGCCTCCATCATCCTTTTCTCCATCGCTTCCATGGCGGCATACAATTCTTTCTTGTCCTTCTCCCTCTCTTTTGACATTTTGGGGGTTGCCGTTGAGCCTGTCCTTGGTCTCACAACTGGTTGAACGTCAGGGTCAGAATCGGCTCTTTTCGGTGCCCTTCTGGTCTCCGTTTTGGCGATCAGTATCCAGGTGAACCTGGGGATTCCCTGGAATTACAGCTCATCTCCAGACTACAGAGATCAGTTCCCCTGGAGAAAATGGCTGTTTTGGGGGTTGGACAGGGCTTTTTTTGTAGAAAAAGGTCCAGCAGGAACTCATTAGCATAATAGGCCACACCCAGCAGCAGAAACTCATTAGCATATTTGGCCACACCCCTGACTGCATTGCTCATTAGCATATTATGCAGCATTCCCATGTTACCAGAAGTGGGGTCATCCAGCCACACCCACCTTTTGCTTGTTATTCTGTTTATCTTGTTTGTTGTCAAAACCCAGGGCCTTTTTTTGTTGCAGGGACTCCTTTGCATGTTAGGCCACACACCCCTAATGTAGCCAATCCTAATGAGTTCCTGCTGTTGGGTGTGGCCTGTTATGCTAATGAGTTCCTGCTGGGCGTGGCCAACTTGGGAGCCAGTCGGAACTCCGTTCCTGTGCGTTCCTGCCCAAAAATAGCCCTGGGGGTGGACTTGATGGCACTGTGCCCCCAGGCTCCATCCCCAGATCTCCAGGAGTTTCCCAACCTGGATTTGGCAACCCTAAGAAGTAGACGGCCGATCATGGCTTATAGAAAGTGATTGACCTATCCTCCATGAATTCACCTAATCCTCTTTGAAAACCATCTGTGTCAAAAGTACCACTACTTGACAAATATTAAATTGGGATGGCTTCCAGGAATGAATTTTGGGGTTGGTTGGCCAGGTCCAATGGGTTTTGTGTGTCTGTGTGTGTGTGAGTTCCTTGTGGCAGCCATGTTTTTCTGACCACATGTAGGCCACCTGGCTTAAGAAATCCGTGCCTTCTGACATCTTTACTCAGCTTGCCCATGAATCAAGTAGCCCGTTAACTTTGTTCTACTTTGCTTGTCTTCTTGGAAGCCAGATATCTGCGCGTACTCGGAGGTCAGTATGTTCACACTTGTGGCACCAACTGTTGCTGACTTCCCTCTAGTGGAAATTGTTTGCCTAAACATGGAGGTTTCTTTTGGAGCACTGAGAACAATTGTGATTATAAAAAGGAACTGACTGGACTATACTGCCATCTGCCTTGAAAGGGACTGTTATTTATGCTTTGATCCTGTTGATTCTTTAATCTGCTATTTTAAAATAAAATCTTAGGACACATTGCTTTCAGCTCTCTTTATTTTTTTCTGTTTGGAGAATCCATTCTGGCCAGAATTTTCTCCTTTTGTGGATGGACAGAGGACTGGCTAGTTCAGGTAACTGGACACACCCGTTATCAGTTGTGAGCAATGCTCCCTCAAAGCTGTGGAGTCTTGTGAGCAAAAATTCTACTTTGTGAGCTACTGGCATTAAAGTTATGAGCAAGCAATTTGGCTGCTGCATAAATCAGTTTGATCTGGAGCCCTCTTTCCTGAGCTAAGACAAAAATGTGTGAGCTGGAGGCTAAAAAAACCCCTGTGAGCTAGCTCACACTAACTCAGCTTAGAGGGAACACTGGCTGTGAGCTGTCAGATTTCCTCTGCAACCCCCCCCCCCAAAAAAGGCTGTGGCTGCAGTCACAATAGTAAAATTAAAAACACAGGCCCTGAATAATCCGGCTGCATTAAAAGTCAGAGCAACCTTTACATAAGCTGTAATAATATCCCAAAGACAGTTGAGGAACATGTCAAACAGCACAAGACCATATGCGTTTCGGCCTCAGGGGCCTTCCTCAGTGGTCAATAATACACACTTTTACCAACCCCCTCCCCCCGCACACATCCAGAAAATACTATATATCAAACCTGAGCAGTGTTCCCTCTAAGCTGAGTTAATCTGAGCTAGCTCACAGTTTTCTAGCCTCCGGCTCACACATTTTTGTCTTAGCTCAGGAAGGGTGGCTCCAAAGCAATCTAATTCATGCAGCAGCCAAATTGCTCGCTCACAACTTTAATGCCAGTGGCTCACAAAGTAGACTTTTTGCTCACAAGACTCCACGGCTTAGAGGGAGCATTGATCCTGACCAGATGTTGTTGTCTCCTATATTGTGTGGTTTGATGTAAGCTTATAAGGCAGGCCATGGAACTTGCCCCCGACTTGCCAAAAAGTCTCATATAGTTTGGTCGTCCTTGCAGACAGTGGAAGTGTAACCGGAGTTCAACGCTGTCGAATCCAGCCTGTAAATCTCAACATCAAATAGCTCTTTAGGACAAGGAGGATTGTTGCCAAGTCAAAATTGAATTTAAAAAAACAAAAACACCTTCCTTCCATTCCCAGTTGCTAGGCTCCAGAGGTCATGTAGGCCAGGGATATTGGAGAATACCCCTGCCATGATGTTATACAAAGGCTAAGGCATCCTAAAACTAATTTTCTCTGTCTTGATTGAAATGGCAGCCCCAGATGTTCACACTTGTTTATCATAGAGACTTTCAGAAAGGGGAGGGGGGAAACCCTGAATAATATAGTTCTTCTGCCCTCAGATGAGATGCGGTTGAGGTTGTCCCTCTGAAATCTGTTTTTTAGAGAGAAAAAGGAGTCAGATAATCAAACGTGCTTCCCTGGAGATGTCAGAAAGGAGCTGGTCCAAGACAAGATAACTGCCACATCAGGCAAACAGCTACTGTTGGCTGTTGCAAGAGGTTTCCCTTTGCACTCCTGAAACATTAGGCTGATCTGAAGGCATCCTAAAACTAATTTTCTCTGTCTTGATTGAAATGGCAGCCCCAGATGTTCACACTTGTTTATCTCAGAGGCTTTCAGAAAGGGGAGGGGGGGAACCCTGAATAATATAGTTCTTCTGCCCTCAGATGAGATGCGGTTGAGGTTGTCCCTCTGAAATCTGTTTTTTAGAGAGAAAAAGGAGTCAGATAATCAAACGTGCTTCCCTGGAGATGTCAGAAAGGAGCTGGTCCAAGACAAGATACCTGCCACATCAGGCAAACAGCTACTGTTGGCTGTTGCAAGAGGTTTCCCTTTGCACTCCTGATATATTAGGCATATCTGAAATGCAATGGAAATTCATCATGAGACCTGAATAGCAGGAGTAAAGTAAAATAATTTCACACAGACATTTGGTGACTGCAAGGCAACCGAGTTGGGGGGGGAGGGGGCTAATTTGTGAGGAACTCCAGGTGTATGAAGGATGCTAACCCAGGAAAGGCCCTTTGTTCCATGACAAGAGAGTCCACTTGGGCCCAGTTCATATATTTCTGCTTAGGATTGCCAACATTCAGGTGGGGCCTATGTCTCTTACTCACAGAATTATAACTGACCTCCAGCTGACAGAGATCAGTTACCCTGAAGAAAATGGCTGCTTTGGAGGGTGGACGGTATGGCGTTGTACTCCCCTTCCTTCCCCAAACCCCACTCTCTCCTAGGGCTGCCAAGTCCCCCCAGGGGGCAGGGAAACCCCCACTCCAGAGGCCCGTTCCCCGCCGCTGGCAGATCAGGCCCCAGGGGGAACCCCGCCCCGACGTGCACATCACCAGGAAGTGACGTTAGGACACCGAGCACACTGGGGTGCACCTGACCCAGTACCCAGCACCTGACCCAATACCGAGCCCTTCAGTACCCCATTGCTCTATGGTTTTCCCTTCGATGGTCGTGGCCGGCGTCCTAATGTCGATGGTCGTGGCCCGGCGTCCTAACGTCACTTCCGGGTGACGTGCGTGCGGTGCAAGCTCTCCAAGCGCCGCCCGGAAGTTCCCCGCTGTGGCGACTACAATGACTTAGCAACCCTACCCTCTCCAGGCTCCACTCCCAAAATCTCCAGAAATTTTGCATTCTTAAATGCTTTTCTGACTCTCTCTCTGTGCCTGCTCTGAGACAGGAGCAGCCCCAAGCACCTCCTCCTTGACCTGAGGCTGAAAGGGCTTCAATGGGCCCTCGCAGCCTTTGCATGCTCCACCTGAATTGACTGGAATGGGGGAGGCCACCCTGCCCTTTCCTGTACATTACCCAACAGCTCTTCTGTTCATAACTGAAGGTGATCACTTTTCACTACTTCTTTTTTTGTTGAATCCACACAACATGTATCATGGATCAGGCTTGTCTTCCTAGTCATCTGTCTCCCTTTGCCTTATCTGAAGAACCACAAAGTTCAAAAGAGATCGAAATCCCATGCACACATTTACACTGGAGAAAGACACTTTCAAAACTGAAGGAGGAGAGGAGAGGAGAGGAAGAATTCCATGTGGTCCAAGAGCTTGCAATCGGTATGACCTATTTCCGATTGGTTAAGAAAGAGCTTAGATTGTACCAGTTTCAGTCTGAAGAAAGTTAGGGGGAGCTCGCCCCCTCTCGACAACAGATGTCGTCAATCATTTGTCCCACTGTATTTTTGTACTGCTAATAGAATAAGAACTCTGTGTATTTCACCCATATGTTGTCCCAAACTCGGCCCTTGTTCCGTGTGACGTACGCTCTTCATATGAAGCTTGCTATCAGATGGAATCATAATGAAGTGCTGCTATTAGGGTCTGACGTTCTCCTGGGGAACGGCTCTGGTTCAGTGAAAGAGCATCTGTTTTGCAAGCAGACCCAGCTCTGTGAGGTGGCAGGCCCTGCTACGGTGATGAAGTGTCTCAGCTCCAGGGACAAAAGTGTCTGGTACAAGGGAATAAACAGGCAAGTTTTAGCAGACGTGCGAGTTCAGCACCAGGATGAGGAAGCCAGGGCACTAGTCTCTCCACATCCCTAAAGGGGTAAGCAGACTTTCCACAAACAAATCTACATAAATAGGAAGTTTTATTTAAAAGGGGGATTAAAAAAAACCCAAATAATAAAAAGGCAATTATGAAGGTAGAATGTCAGCAGGGGGTTGGAGGCCATCCAGTGGACTGCACTGAATGCAACATGGATGACTCTCTGCCAACTGGACAGAAGTCATGGGTGTAAGGAGCTCCTGGTTCTCAGGGAATGTGTTCGAACCCTCAAAGCCAAGGTGGCTGACCTGGAGAATCAGAGACAGTCAGTGAGGCACATGGATAAATCTCTTGGGGACTTGTTAAATGTGTCCCACTCCAAGAATGGCAGCCCCACCACTGTCAGGGAGCATGAGGGTCAATCAAAGGGAAACAGGGCACCATTCTGAAGAAAAGAGGAATGTTCCCTCAGAAGGGACCCATTCTTCAGTCAATCAATGGGTATCCTTTTGCACCATGGGACCATAAAGTCATGGGTGTAAGGAGCTCCTGGTTCTCAGGGAATGTGTTTTCACCCTCAAAGCCAAGGTGGCTGACCTGGAGAATCAGAGACAGTCCGTGAGACACATGGATAAATCTCTTGGGGACTTGTTAAATGTGTCCCACTCCAAGAATGGCAGCCCCACCACTGTCAGGGAGCATGAGGGTCAATCAAAGGGAAACAGGGCACCATTATGAAGAAAAGAGGAATGTTCCCTCAGAAGAGAACCATTCTTCAGTCGATGAATGGGTATACTTTTGCACCATGGAACCATACTTGGGCAAGGAGGGAGGGGGTCTCTTGGTAGTTGGTGATTCAATCCTTAGGCATGTAGATAGATGGGTTGCAAACCCACATACTGAGCGCATGGTGACTTGCCTGCTTGGACATTATGCATAGTCTAGATAGGCTAGTAGACAGAGCTCGGGAGGAGCCAGTGATTGTGGTACAAGTTACTTTCCACTTGCCCATGTTGAGCCTCATTTGCCACTTTGACACCCATGCACCCAGCCTCGACAAATCCTTTTGGAGCACCTCACGGTCCTCCCTGGTTCTCACCGCCCTAAAGAACTTAGTGTCATCCGCAAACTTAGCCACTTAACTTCTTACTCCTAACTCCAAATCATTAATGAACAAGTTAAAAAGCACCAGACCCAGTACCGAGCCCTGCAGTACCCCACTGCTTACCATCTTCCACTGTGAAAAGTGCCCATTTATACTCATTCTCTGTTTCCTGTTAATTAACCAGTTTTTAAACTGCAAGGGGACTTGTCTTCTTATCCCATCACTGCTGAGTTTACCTAGGAGCCTTTGGTGAGGAATATTATCAAAAGCTTTCTGGGTTTCTAGGTAAACAACATGTATTGGGTCACCCTTGTCCACATGCTCGTTCACCCCTTCAAAGAACTCTAAAATGTTAGTGAGACAGGATCTTCCCTTACAGAATCCATGCTGATTTTTCCTCAATAGCTTTTGCTCATCAATATACCTACAGATTCTATCTTTAATAATGGATTCCATCAACTTACCTGGTATTGATGTTAGACTGGCTGGACCGTAATTTCCCGGATCTCCTCTGGAACCTTTTATTAAAGATGGGAGTCACATTAGCTACCTTCCAGTCCTTGTGAATGGAGGCAACTTTTAATGATAGATTGCATACTTTTGTCAGGACATCCACAAGTTCACATTTGAGTTCTTTCAGAACTCTTGGATATATGCCATCTGGGGTCACACTAACTCAGCTTAGAGCGAACTCTGGACATGATAGAGGTATACAAAATTGTGCATAGGGTAGAGAAGGTAGAGAAAGAAGTAAGGGTGTGCAAAAATCTTTTTTTTTTCTGAATCAGCTGTATTGGACCTGGAAAATATTGGTATTTCCAAATACCAAATTGCCCATATCTGTTTTGTATTGGGATTCAGATAAATATTCCGGAAACCTGAATTTATTCAGCTCCATCCCCATAGGGTATAATGGAGAAGGGATTTAAACTTAAATGCTTGCTGAGTTCACTTGCTGAGTGCTGCTGCTGTGGTGGCGTGACTCCGTGAGTGAACTCAGCAAGCATTTAAAGAGACCGCAGTCTCTAAATGCTTGGTGAGTTCACTCACGGAGTCACGCCACCACAGCAGCAGCACTTAGCAAGTGAACTCAGGAAGCATTTAAGTCTCTTTAAATGCCTTCTAGCCATGCCTGAATAAAAAGCCAAATGATATAGACTTTTATTTGGGTGTGGCTATTTCAGTAGCTGAATACAAATCTTTGATCTGTATTTGGCTGAATAAATACCCGAAAAATACTGATAAATTGATGAGCACTAGGTTTAGAACAAATAAACTCTTCACCCAAAGAGTAATCAACACAAGAAATTCACTGCTGCACTAAGTAGTGGCACCTACAAGCATAGACAGCTTCAAGAGGGAATTGGATAAGCACATGGAGCAGAGGTCCATCAGTGGCTATTAGCCACAAGGCATAGATGGAACACTGTGTCTGGGGGAAGGGATGCTTTGTATTCTTGGTGCTTGGGGGGCAACCGTGGGAGGGCTTCTGAAGTTCTGGCCCCACTGGTGGACCTCCTGATGACACCTGGGTTTTGGCCACTGTGTGACACGGAGTGTTGGACTGAGTGAGCCATTGGTCTGATCCAGCACTGCTTCTCTTATGTTCTTACGAAGATCCCAAGTTAAATCCCCATCATCTCCAATTAAAAGAATCATGTAGAAGATGATGTGAGAGACCTCTGCCTGAGAGAGTTTTGCTGACATTTAGAATAGACAATATTGACCTTGATCAGTCTGTGGTCTGAGTTGGTATAAGGCAGCCTCATGTATTCAATTACTTCAGAGTGGCTTTAGAATAACACATATTCACATACAATCATAGGCTTGAATGGTTTAATTGGTAGGTAAATCAGTCAGCGCTTGAGTTGGTTACCCAGTGGAGAGTTAGTTCTACTAATGAGGATGAAAGTTAAGGGAAGAATGCTATTTTGCTTCTATTGCATAATCCTAATAAGAAATGAAAGAAAGAATGGAAGAAAGAAAAACGTCAAGGATGACCTTCTGCGTATTAATTCTTTAATTGGTGGACAGCCCAGGATTTTCTTGATTAAAGGCTTCATTTATTGAAGACAGAATTGCTAGGTAAAGTTCAAAAATTCCCCAATACATTTCAAGCTATAAGGCTCTACCTTTTAAATGTAGCTTCTCTTTTGGCTCTTTCAAAGGAGATAAAAAATTTGGTTTTTTTACTTATTTTATATCAGATGGTGGAAAACTATTTTCTCTGAAACAGTCAGAAACAGAAATATATACTTGTGGGAACGGAGTCAGGGGCGATTATTGCATAAGATCATCTAGCAAGGAGGAGCCATAAAATGTATATTCAAATGAGAGATCCAGTCTTGGAAATGTGAATAGAAGGGTATCAGTAATCTGATAAATGTGTAAATAGGAACACAGCCTAGGCTTCGGGGGAACCTGTTGCGATATGATAAATAACCACATTCACCTTTGTAGACCAACTTTGAAACCATTGTTGGTATAACATGCAGTCACACACAAAAGCCCTTAATTTCAATAAGTCCAATCATATCGAACGAGACAAAAGAAAAAAGAAAAAAAAGCACACGTAAAGAAATAGCAATGGATATTTCCAATCTACTTTCAGGAAAGAAACAAAAGATGGGATATGAATAAAACATACACTACCACTGGCAACTGGTGTGTGTGTGTGTGTGTGTGTGGGGGGAACTGTAAACAAAAACTCAAGTAGGTATTAATGATATTCCAGTTCTTGAGAATATAATTAGAAGAAATCGGATGCTATTCAGTTACGAATTCAACTCCACTTTCTGACCTTTGAAAGGATTCCATCGCCCTGTATTTGCTCTCCCTTGCAGGTCTGACTCTATTAGGAGGCCAATTTGTATGATCTGTTGAAGTTGTGAAAAGACCTGAGGCAGAACTTTGGCCAGAACTGATACAAAGCAAGACTTGAACCTTTAAGGAAAAGAACTGTGAGGTGTGTCTGACAAAGGATGGGAAGAATAGGACAGCCCCCCTCCCCAGGATTAAAGTTGATATTGGCCCCAGTCACATGGAGGATTTGTCACGCTAAAGGCACGGATGTCAGGCAGAATTTCGGGGTGTGATCACACCGCAACATTTGGGAAGCGTAGCGCACCCATGGCCAACCCGTGGCGTCCCGTCAAAGATGTGCAATAAAAAAGTACCTCAGAACATGCACTAGTATCTGAAAAATGTGGGGCAGGGGCGGACATCTGATTGTGGGAGCGCTAGTATCCCATGGCATTCGGCGCCCATCCACGTTCCATCGCAAACTGGATGTTTTTCGTAAGTGCATGCACACAAATACATAACTGAAAGCAGTGGTGCTCTGCGGAACTGTGCATGCGCACAAACGTGAAACACTTGCCGCACCGCTTCTTTGCCACGCTCCAGCATCGCCGTGTGATCGTCAGCTAACAGCCTAAGTGCGAAGTCTCAAGAGACCGTGTGATCGGGCTACCGTGCTTTATTTTGCTCCGGGGCAAACAGCCACGCCTCCTCCCGCCTGCGTTATCTGGCCCGTGTGACCGGGGCCAATGATTTTCTGGATTGGATAAAAAGATTACAGAGGAGTGACAATTCCTCCATGCATGCCCAGAATCTGGTCTAACCCAAGCAGTTTTAATGAGTTGCTAGAAAGCAACAACTAAAAGGGAGCGCTAGAAGCAGAGAGAAGGGCATAAAAAGAGAAGAAGAAACAGACGTTTTGATGACAGAAGAAACCATGAAAAATGGAGAACGAGGAGGCACCTGTTGCATCAGTGATAGAAAAGATACAGAAGGTCTCATTCTAGGAACATAAGCTTTTAGGGGTGCCCAATGAAGAGGACCACAGGAGCTGCGGTGGCTCAAGTGGTTAAGACACTGAACTGCAGGCTGTGTTAGGTCAGTAGTTCAGCAGTTCGAGACCCGAGTGTGCCGCATGACGGAGTGAGCTCCCGTCTCTAGTTCCAGCTCCTGCCAACCTAGCAGTTCGAAAGCAAGAAATTGCAAGTGGATAAATAGGTACCACTTCGGTGGGAAGGGAACAGCGTTCCGTGCGCCTCGGTGTTTAGTCATGCCGGCCACATGACCACGGAAACGTCTTCGGACAGCGCTGGCTCTTCGGCTTTGAAACGGAGATGAGCACCGCAACCCTAGAGTCGGACTCGACTGGCTTTCGAGCAAGGGAACCTTTACCTTTAATGAAGAGGACAGCAACCTGAATAGTCAGAGCTTGGAGGCTAAGCAGGGTTGGCCATGGTTAATACTTGGATGGGAGACCACCAAGGAAGACCAGATAATCCTATGCCAAAGAAAGCAATGGCAAGCCACCATTGCTTATCTCTTGCCATATGGGATCTCTGCGAGTCAGTTGGAACTTAAAGAGCACACAATGATTTCTCCAACTTGGTCTGAGCATCCCAAGCCCAAGGTAGAGCATCCAAATGTGTCTGTGAATGCACATGAAAGGGAAAACATGTGATAACAACTATGTGGAGAGAAGCAAGCTGAGGGGGTGGGCTCCTGCACAGAAGACCAACACTTCTGTGTATTCTTGCCATCTTTTCCTAATCTCTTCTGCTTCTGTTAGGTCCCTACCGTTTTTGTCCTATTTAGATAACGTTAGTTTCTCATTGGTCACCTCAAGAGTCCTGGTGGGCTATTGTTCTAGAGCTCCAAGCTCAGCCAGTCTCTGGTACCCAGTCCTGGAATATTCTAGCCCTAATACATAACAGGTCAGAGTGCCACTCATCACCTGCATCCCCTGAACCAGCAGAGCATAGAAGATGTAAAGAACGCTTGACAGCTGTGGAAAGGCAAAGGAATGCTCAGCTAATTGCTGAGCGGTGGCCAGGACTAATTTCTGAAACTGAGCTGTAACACCTGTGCTCTGGGGAGGTGTCAGCCAATTATCAAAGTAAGTTGCCAACCCCTGGTTGCCATGGAAGCAATTTAGCTTGCCACCCCTCCCTGTACTAGCCTGCTCAGTGAACAGAGTTTTGCCTTGCCTATTGTCTTGTGTTTTGCCTTGTAACATGTACTTGCTTTTTCCAGGTAGAGACTCAGCTCCTGATTCCTGCCCTGGTTTTCCAGCTGTGACCCTTGAATCCCAAACCTTGCTGTTTCCCTTGATTCTCTGATGGAACCTCTGGCTTACGGACTCTGTACTGGTTTGACCTTGCCCTTATCTGTTTTCTTGAATTGTGTTTGCATTTGTGCCTCCTGGAATTCCCGGGAAGAATAAAAAGCACCAGGCCTTGCCCTGAACATGACATTTGTTATTTAATTATAACCGTGCTGGGGTATACGGGAGGCTTGTGTTTGGTTATTGCCAGGTCTGTCCTTAAATGTGACAGTTTTAAAAAGTGATAACATTCCATGTACCTTCCATAAGGACAAATCCAAGGTAACGCCAAAACCTTATTATGGCATAGGCTGTACTGAAATGATATACAGTTTAGAGACATTCCCTTGCATTGTACAGCATTAAAGAACTGATCATTTGGGGACTTGCCCTAAATCTGTCTGTGGACCCAGAAATACCACATAAGCCTTTGCCAGATAACCTTTGTTAGTCTTTAAGGTGCTTTTCACATCTGCCCACATTCGGTTTGGAACTCAATCAGATTTGCTTCATGCCAATGTATGTCTTAAAACCTTTTCCTGCAAGGTAAAATGGAAGATTTTTGAGAGCTGAAATTCAGTCCAGGCTGTGCACCATCTAGTTTGGCCCATGTGGTCCTTTTCCAAAGGAAACAGCTTGCCCATTAACAGAAAAGAAAACGGTGCGTGCAAATTATTGATTAAATAGAGATCCTATGTCGAAACAGGTGCTAAATGGGTTAGCAGACTGCTTCATTCCACAGTTCAGAGTGTTTCCAATAAAAATGCTGTCTAGTATTACCGGTTCTGCTATATCACCTCAGGCCTGGAGAGTCACAATCATATTGGGCCTTAGGAACTGCAAACAGTAAGGATGGATTATATTAAATTGATTGATAGACTAGCAAACCAGTGGTACGAATGAGCCAACAGAGTAACATGCTCTACAAATATTATCCCTTCAAACCAGATTCTGAGGTGCTCTTCAAATGTACATGCAACTGTATTTGCATCTAAGCTTCTGCAAAAAATGATTACAGAGTAGGAAGAAACAGCCTCAACAATACAGTCAGGACTCATTAATTCTCAATATGATTTTTAAAGTGCTCAGTGTCTGATAACTGGGGGGGAAAGTATAATGATTTGCATTAACGTTATGCTTTTCTTGAAAAAAAAGTATTTGGCAGTCCTTCACAGATATTAATTAAGCATCCCCGCATATGCGAAGAATGTAAGAAAACCATCTTTAATTCCAGAAGGCATGCAAGATTACACTGATTGGATTTGCATGCCGAATAATCCGAAATTAATACCCAATGCAATGTTAAAAATTGTTAAGAGCCAAAAGGCTGCCGCTATTGTATCGAGGTCAAATATCTGGGGAGGCCAGGGGGACTTCCCATCCTTATTTGTGCTTCAGATCATGTGACTGGAGGTGCCAGCCTCCCAGCCTGATGGTGTCATAGGGCAAGTCCTGGTGATGTCACAGTGCATTGCTACCAAGCCCCCCACCAGGGCATGGAATCTCACCCCCCGCCAGCCACCAGTTTTTGCCCAAATACCAGAACATCCTGTACTGTTGGCAACTCAATGACATCATAACTGGTCACGCCAGAAGTGACATCACCACATCCAAGGTCTAGCCCTCCCCCTACTGCCAGTAAGTCCCCCCACCCTCTACTAGTTACCAGGATCTGGCAACCCTATGACAGTGAATAGCAGTACTAAAGGTCCTCTTTCCATCTGCTACAGAAGTCATCATGTTTCTGGGCTAGCTGGTACCACTGAAGTTTCAACTTGCCACCTGAAGAAGGAGTCCCAAAACTCATTTCAGGGCCGAAGTCAGAATCCTGGCAGCAACCCTAGATGTTATTCACCCACATTTATGGTCCTTATATGGTATAAATAGTAGCCACTTCAAACAAAATCAAAATATATTTTTGACAACACACTCTGGAACAGGGGTTCCCAGCATTACACCCATGGGTATTCATGGTGCCACCAAGATCTTACTTGGCACCCATCAAGTCTTTTTTTTTTAATTTAAGAGGATGCAGAAAGAAAAAAGGGAATGAGGAGAAATGCATAGGAGATATCATTACCAAAAAACACCGTGTAAGGCCAATTTTACAGATATCAAGGACATTCCTTGATCAGAATACATGTGTACAGAGGTCATTTCGGGGGGGATTGCGGGGGATCGCAGTTCCACCGGGTGAGGTACGGGGGGGCACATGACGAAGCCCCGCCCACTGCTTCCGGCCGCCCCGCTTCCGGCCCTCATTCAGCCAGGAGGAGGCAGGAGAAGAGGGAGGGTAAGTTGCTTCCTCCCTGCCTCTCCCCACCCCTGCCTGCCTGGGGCCAGGGAGGGCCTTGGCAGGGCTTCCTCGCACTCCCGCTGGCCTTGCAGGTCCACCGCCTATGGTTAAGACACTGAACTGCAGGCTGTGGAAGGTTGGTAGTTCAGCAGTTCGAGACCCAGGGTGCCGTATGACGAAGTGAGCTCCCGTCTCTAGTTCCAGCTCCTGCCAACCTAGCAGTTCGAAAGCAAGAAATTGCAAGTAGATAAATAGGTACCACTTCAGTGGGAAGGTAAAAGCGTTCCATGCGCCTTGGTGTTTAGTCATGCCGGCCACATGACTACGGAAACGTCTTCAGACAGCACTGGCTCTTCGGCTTTGAAATGGAGATGAGCACCGCAACCCTAGAGTCGGACTCAACTGGCTTTCGAACTTAAAAGATCAGTGTAACGACATACTTGACATATTCTACGATTTTCTCATTCTGTATTATCATTTTAATCTTATCTCATCGATCTTATCTATTATGTGGCATAACCTCATAGAAATGTTTATAAAATTTTCACACAACAGTTTGTTGTAGTAAACAACACAAATAATACCCTTTGTATTTCATATTAAAACTGTAGTACCGTATTATCATAAAATATTAGACCATTCAGATGTATAAGTAGAATTGTTTTCAAATTCATCTGTCAGTCTTTTGGTTAATGTAGTTTGTCAGTTTTGCCATAACTGCATATTCTTGCATCTTGTCTGTCCAGTTCTCAAGAGTTGGGCAACCCTCAATTTTCCACTTAGCTGCAAATAGTACTCTTGCTGCAGTTAACATGGATCTGAACAGACTTTCGGAAAGTGGGTGCAGTAAGGTGGGGCTTTTGCCCAGCAGGGCTTCTGATTGGCCATTAGAGATCTGATTACCTGGGCAGGTTTTTAAAAGTTGCTTCAGCAACAGCCGTAACCACAGCACAAGGATCTTCACTGTGTCACTCTATATAAGAGCTGTGCAACATAGAATCTCCTGTCCTTTCCTCTCCCCACAACAGACACCCTGTGAGATAGGTGGGGCCGAGAGAGCTCTCCCAAGAGCTGCCCTTGAGAGAATGGCTCTGGAAGAATTTATGATTGAGCCACAGTCACGCCAGCAGCTGAATGTGGAGAAGTGGGGAATCAAACCCTGCTCTCCCAAATTAGAGTCCGCGCTCTTAACCACTACACCAAACTGGCGGTTTGAAGGGCTATCACTTAGAGAAGGGCAGGGAGCTGTTCCTGGTGGCAGAAGAGGATAGGGCTTGCAATCATAGGTTTAAATTAAAGGTGGGAAGGTACTGGCTGGAAAAACTTTTTTACAGTAAGAGTTGTGTAATGGTGAAATCAGCTGCCTAGGGAGGTGGTGAGCTCTCCCTCACTGGCAATCTTGAAGCAGCGGCTGGACAAACACTTGTCAGGGATACTATATAGGCTGATCCTGCATTGAGCAGGAGGTTGGACTAGACGGCCTGTATGGCCCCTTCCAGCTCTGTCATTCTGTGATTCTATGTGTATGCAAGAAAATATTTTCAGTGTTTTCGTTTTAAAAGGCATCCTGTTGACTAGACCATCTTCCTGAAATGTTGAAGACTTTTTGTAACGATTCCTTGTTTTATATGTGTGTGTGTGTCTTTAAAAGTTTGGTTGCATGGCTGAGATATATTAGAGTGGTTGAAGAGACAAGAGTGGTGTGATTGGTGATTGACAGAGAGGGGGAGGGGTTTTGGAAGTGGTTCTGAGTGGATGAATATGTCTGTCTGTCAGGAGTGACAGTTACAGGTTTGACATTTGATAGACAGTTGTTAAGTTAGTTTGTTCTGAGGTCTGTGAGAGAAGCAGTTTTGTGTGTGATATAAGAGTCAAGTTCTGTGTATGAAGAAAAGTGACAAGCAGTTCTGTGCTGGGGTCGTCACACTTACCATTAGAGTTAGGAATAACCTCACTTCATGACTTCTTGTGGTTGGCTCTGCCTCCCGTGACAACCATTTTGTGATTGATTTTGTCTCCCGCAGCAGCCTTTGTATGGTTGTCCCTACAATCTTGGTTCAGAATGCCAAAGTTGCTGACAGGCTGGCAAAGGTTGGGGACCTCTGCTCTAGAATATTTCCCAACATCATCCTGTCATCCTTGGTGTGAATCTTGTTCTCTCCTCAAACATTACTGAAGCCTGAGGTGGCACCCCTGTCCGTGTCTCAGAGCTGCATGGCACCACAACTGACTCAGAGCTGCATGGCAGGAACAGGGCAGGATATGCAACATGATTCACACGCCCACTTTCTAAGTTACCCAGTTCTGTCCAAAAAAAGAACTTGCACAGCTCCCCCAGCTTTGAAATATGGCTATATGGGATATGCATGCACTTTTTCATTGCTCAACGCCCTCATGTGTGGCATTTCCCTCGAGCACCCTCTCCCACCGTTCCCTTGTAACATGCAAAGCAGAGGGTCTGAAAAGCACTTTGAGTCTGGAAAATTGTGCTTTGATTGTTCGGCACCCAATTATTTGGCCTGATTTCTGCTACTATCCTGCCATATAAGGGTCCAATTGCATCTGCTTCTGAACTTTGACCTTTACATCTTTCAGCAAAAGGAGCCTCATCCATCTAATGAGGAATGTTTTTTATTTGGAAATAAGATTATTAAGCTGATGGTTGAAAAGCAGCTTCAGAATATGGAGGGGTAGAGAGGGAGAAGGCTGCCAGGTTGAAAAATGCCTGGAGACCTTGGGGTGGAGCCTGAAGAGGGTGGGGTTTGGCAAGGGGAGGGACTTCAGTTGGGAATAATAATAATAACAATAATAATAATAATAATAATAACAATAATAACAACAACAATAATAATAACAATAATAACAACAACAATAATAACAACAATAATAATGATAACAATAATAATAACAATAATAATAATCATTCAATTTATTAATCGCTCAATCCTTGCAGAGCTGCTGGCTCTGAGCAATTTACAGTTACTCATGTATTCACAAGGGACTAACAATGATAGGGGTAAGGGAGAACAACATATATCTTTAAATCGCACACATTTTGCAGCCGACGGGGAGTTTATCCAGCTGTAAGCTTCAGACGTGTTCCAACGGCATTCTCCCTCGGCATGGCTTGATACCAAAGAGTCCACCTTCCAAAGGAGACTTTTCTCCAGGTGAATTGATCTGTGTTGCTTGGAAATCAGTTCTAATAGCGGGAGATCTCCAGTCACCACCTGGAGGCTGGCAACTCTAGATAAGGATTTAAAAAGCAACTCCAAAATTAAGGATTAAAATATAAGTAGTTGGAAGGGCTATATTTTGAAGCAAAATGTACCGCATTGGATTTATATCAGGAGGCAGTTTTGTCTTTCCGACTTCTGAAAATGATTGAAGAGTAAACATTTGTTCAGACCCCACCCTCTCCAGACGCCACTCCCAAAATCTCCAGCTATTTCCCATCCCAGAGTCAGTGACCCTAATGGAGCTCTGGACAGTGTACATAGTCCCCTCTCTCTATCGTATCATAACAGCACCACGTGCGGTAGGTTGGGCTGAGAGAGGGTGGTCGCCCAGCAAGCTTCATGAAAGAGTGGGGACTTCTCACCTGGGTGTGTTCTAAGACCTGGGTCTGGAGATCTGTGAAAATAATCTATCCCATTTCTTGCAGAGAAGGTGAGTGAGCCCTGGAAGGCATCTGAGTTCTTGCCTTACTTAGAAATTTGTTCTAAGGACATGGGATGCCAGGAATAACAGGGGGGGAGAGAAAATTTAACACTGAAATCCCTCCTCAGGGCTAGTCGGTATTTCTGAGCTTTTGGAGAGCAAGTATGAGAATGGAATTAAAGGGGATTTTGAAGTAAGGGAGAGAAAGAAAACAAAAATAGCAAAAAAAAATGCTTTTTCTGTTACCAATCGAAGCTGTCACCTGCCACTTACATACTTGCCCGGGAATAAACCCACCTGAGCACAGTGGGATTTACTTACAAGTAAACATGCATAAAGGAGCTGCGGTGGCTCAAGTGGTTAAGACGCTGAACTGCAGGCTGTCGAAGGTCGGTAGTTCAGCAGTTCGAGGCCCGAGTGTGCCGCATGACGTCTCTAGTTCCAGCTCCTGCCAACCTAGCAGTTCGAAAGCAAGAAATTGCAAGTAGATAAATAGGTACCACTTTGGTGGGAAGGTAACAGCGTTCCATGCGCTTTGGTGTCTAGTCATGCCGGCCACATGACCATGGAAACGTCTTCGGACAGCATTGGCTCTTCGGCTTTGAAACGGAGATGAGCACCGCAACCCTAGAGTCAGACTCGACTGGCTTTCGAGCAAGGGAACCTTTACCTTTACCTTTAAACATGCATATGTCTGGGTTTCTGGCTTTAGCAGAGTCACTACTGCTTCTCCTTGCTGGAGAAAGTCAGCTCTGCTAAAAAAAAAAATCCTGTCACAAGTAATGCTCCCTCTAAGCTGTGGAGTCTTGTGAGCAAAAATGCTACTATGTGAGCTACTGACATTAAAGTTGTGAGTGAGCAATTTGGCTACTGCATAAAATAGGTTGCTCTGGAGCCATCCTTCCTGGGCGGAGACAAAAATCTGTGAGCTGGAGGCTAAAAAACTGTGAGATGGCTCACACTCACTCAGTTTAGAGGGAACACTAGTTATAAGGCTGCTAAAGTTACAGGAGTCATCTCAGGACAAAGAGGGGGAGGGTGCAGTGAATTTCTGCTATGCATTCTCTTTCTTGCTTTATCATGATCTTCCTTTCCAGCCAGTTTGGTGTAGTGGTTAAGTGTGCGGACTGTAATCTGGGAGAACCGGGTTTGATTCCCCACTACTCCACAGGTAGCTGCTGATGTGACCTTGGGTCAGTCACAAGCTCTGGCACAGCTGTCCTTGAAAAAGAGCAGTTTCTGTCAGAGTTCTCTCAGCCCCACCCACCTCACAGGGTGTCTGTTGTGGTGAGGGGAAGGGAAAGGAGTTTGTAAGCCGCTCTGAGACTCCAAGTGAAGGGCAGGGTATAAATCCAATCTCTTCCTCTGCTTCTTCTTCTTCTTCTTGTAATTAACTGTTTAGGGACAGTTCACACTAGGGTTGGCAGCCAGTGGGAGTTTTGGGGTGAGAATATGTGGGAGGCATGCCATCTTGTCTGCTGCTATGTCACTTCCGGTGGGGGGGGGGCAGAATGTGAAAGTGGCATAGGGTAGCTCTAGGAATTGCTGGAAACTTTATGGTAAATTCTCACACTGCCACTCAATGTGCCACTCAGGGCAGTGGCGGGCAAAGAGTGCTGTCAGCAGGAGGCTCCCGCCATAGCAGGAGGCCCCAGTAGCCCTAGCTCACACTGGTGGCACCTGTTGGTTGAATACTAGCTAATTGTTGGACACAATTGCCCCACTTTAACAGGGTGATGAGACAAGGGGGGCAGAGTGCGTGCCCAACTCTTTTCAGATTTTATCTTCATATGCACCAGGAGGCTGGCAACCCTGCACATTGGGAATTTGCTCCTCTCTATATGGGCAGTAGCAGTGAGATTTATGCAAAGGCACAGGTATTTTACACATCTATATAGCATCTGTGCACACAAGCCAACCTCTAGACATTTCAAGGTCCTAATTCATGCATACTAAAGTTGTTCACACATACGAAATAGGTACAGTGCCTGCTGTTCAGACAACCTACTGACTGCATATTGGGAGCAGTGTGCCTCCTGGCACATGTGGATATAATGTCTGAAAAGGACACTTGTTTGTACTGTAAATGTTAACATTATTATACATTATATAAGGTTTTGAAATTAATGGGTTTTTTTTTAGTGAAATGAGCTCCTGAGTACAGTAGATCACCTGTAGGTTCACAGTTTTCACCAGGTCAGCATGAAGACATGTTCCCCAAGAACAGGATATGCATACCTAACACACAAAGGCACCGTGTATTTCCTGTATTCCCCAGCCCACCTAGCTCACTATGGAAATGAAATAAATTCCACATAATATTTCTGCATTAAAACTCCCTATCAGCTTTATTTTTGCTGACAGATCTCATTACTATTTGCAGTAACAGAAGGAATCTTTTTATTTGACCTGCCGATTGGTAAAAAAAGGAACTGTTTTCAAACAGACGTTGAATCCATTTCTCCCGCTTAAAATTATGCACAAATGAATTGTAAAGCAGTCTTTCAATTCCATTCAGCTCCGCGGGAGACAGTGAGAAGCCTTATCACCACATTTGTATCTACCGGGCTAGTAATTCAAGTGCCTTAATTGTATTTCTGATCTAATATGCTGCTCTCAGGGGATAAGAGACAGAGATCCTAAGATACACTTCTAATCAGAAGTCATTTTTTTAAAAAAATCACTGTTGCCAGGGAGAGTAACTAGACATGTGGGCAAGTTTTACATCTTAATGCTTGTGCTCTGTTTGATCTTCATCACAGCTACTACAATGTCTGGAACAAGGTGGAGTTTAGGACCAGGCCAAGGGTATCATGACATAAATCCTGACAGAGTTGCGAAAAGTTATTAATAGTCATTTTGGCAGACAGGTTAGGTTCCACCTCTCCCTAAGAGTGACCAAGGAAAGCTGATGGACTATTAGAGAGAGAGAGAGTTGGAAAACAGCAGTTAGGGAGCAACATTTAAGGGAGAGAGAAGAGCAGGTGGTGGTTGGCAGCTAGAGAGTGGAGAGCAGATCTGACTGTGAAGCTGAAGTGAAGATCAGCTGAAAGCTAAATGGAAAGAAAAGTCCATTTGTAACAAAAGATCCCAAATGCTGGAATAGGAAAATGGTTTAAAAGTTCAATGGAAAAGAAACATTGTAACCTCTGCCTTACTTTCTTCAGTGTTATGTTGAAACCATAAATAAAAGTTAACACCTTCTTTGTTTAACCCTGTGTGAGTTGTATGCCTCAGGGAAAGGCCCCCCCCCCCCCAGTGAAGATCTCAGCCAATATATGTTTTAGGATATGAATAAATGGTGGCAGCATGTGAATGGAACACTGTATGAGCCCCAACCCCAATAACTTGTGAAGTGTTTAAGTGCGGGTGGTTATAGAAGAGGAATGGGTGTGATGGACCCCTGCTTCATCTTTACTGTGAGGCAGATTTTCTCATCAAAACACTGTTTCCTACTCTGACTGAGCAGCCTCTTAGTAGAGTACAAGGGGGGACCCGCAATACTCGCCGGGGGGGCAGTCTCTCTCTTTTCCCCGTTCTCTCTCTTCCCCCCAGTCTCTCTCTGTCTCTCTCTCCCCCCCTTCTCTCTCTTCCCCCCCAGTCTCTCTCTCTCTCTCTCTCTCTCCCCGGCTCTCTCTCTTCGCCCCACAGTCTCACTCTCCCCCCCTTCTCTCTCTTCGCCCCACAGTCTCTCTGCGAGGCTCCTTAGCGGCGGCAGCATTTTTCTTCCCCCCCTCCCCCCCCTAGCCCTGACGTTTCCCGGCCACCCGGCCGCCCGACTGGCTCTGAGACGGCGGCGGCGGTTCCCCCCCAACCCTCCTGGCCCTGACGTTTCCCGGCCGCCCGGCCACCCAGCTGGCTCCAAGGTGGTGGTGGCGGCGAGGCTCCTTAGTGGCGGCGGCGGCGGGTTCCCCCCCTCACCCCCTGGCCCTGATGTTTCCCGGCCGGCTGCCCGCCCGCCCGGCTGGCTCCGAGGCGGCAGCAAGGCTCCTTAAGCTCCCTCGCCACTCACCCCCCCCTCGCTGCTCGCCGCTCGCCACTCGCCGCTTCCCTTTCAAGCAGCGGCGGCGGCTGCCTCGGTTGCCAAGCGTTCCGTGCGCATGAGCACGGAACGGTCTTGCACTTTCGGGGGGATTTAAACATCCCCCCGAAATTTTTTTCAAGGTTTAGCATTTTTGTGCACACGTGGGGACTGGCCGACGTGTGCACAAACCTCCCCCCCCCCAAGTGCCCCCGGAGCGCTGATTTAGCGATCCACACGCACGGGGGCAACTTGGCTATTAGATATATAGATGTTAATAATAGAATTATAACTTTCTGTGTATCCCCACCAAGTGATAGAGAAGTGATTAGTCTTTTGCTCAGGCCAGAGATTTATTGTAGCTAAGCAGAAGTCCTATTATAAATCCCTTTGTAAATGGCACTTGACATGAAGTACAGTTCAAACAGGAGTGTTTATTTTATTGAACAGGTACAGTTGGCTTAGGAATAGGAAGGGGATGAGAAACTGAGGTAAATTTTGTTGTTTACACAAATTGCAATAATATTTTGAACAGGCAGCAGAGTATAGTTGAAGCTTATGGGCTTCCCTTTCTGCTGATGTCTCAATTCAGGATGTGTGTGAACCAGGAAAATAGAGCTTCAACTTCGTTTGTGGTTCATGGGGCCTCACAACCAGAATCCATCTCCCCAATGGGGTGGTCAAAGGGAGGCCTGAAGTGATTATTCTTGCTGGGACACAAGTCGTGAGGGAGCAGACATGGATGGGGAAGGTTGAAAGTGACAATTCTTGGAGGGACAGATACGGTGGAGAGACGTGTGTGGATGGGAGAGGCTGGGAGCAATTATTCCTGGGGGAATACAACTCATGAGGAGGCAGATGTGGCTGGTGGGAGGCTGGAGGCAATGATTCTTGGGGGGACACAACTTGTGAGGAGCAGGTGTTCACAAATCCCAATGAGGGGGAGTGTGGTGGAGTGGCCCACGAGCATGAAGGGGAAAGGCCTTTTAATGTGGTCCAATGTTCTTGAAACTTGGTGGGTATCTTAGGAAGAGGCTCCACCAGCTACCCTGCGAGGTTGGAGCCTCTCCCTCAAACCCCCTGCCCTCCAGCCCCCAGAATATACCCTATGTTTTCGCCATTGACTTCAAAGGCCCATAGGATATAGGTAAAGGTAAAGGTTCCCTTGCTCGAAAGCCAGTCAAGTCCGACTCTAGGGTTACAGTGCTCATCTCCATTTCAAAGCTGAAGAGCCAGCGCTGTCCAAAGACATTTCCGTGGTCATGTGGCCGGCATGACTAAGCACCAAGGTGCACGGAACGCTGTAACCTTCCCACCGAAGTGGTACCTATTTATCTATTTGCAATTTCTTGCTTTCGAACTGCTAGGTTGGCAGGAGCTGGAACTAGAGACGGGAGCTCACTCCGTCATGCGGCAACTCAGGTCTTGAACTGCTGAACTACTGACCTTCCACAGCCTGCAGTTCAGCGTCTTAACCACTTGGGCCTGTCAGCTGAAGCTGCCATGAGTGTGGTGTGTGTTTATAATTCATGTGCATTCCTTCCCATGCGCTTAATTGCTTCAAAGCTGTAACGCTTATCTGTCAAGGTTACTGGAGAGGCTGGTGGTGTCTAGCTTTCGTGGGAGCTTCTTTTCTTCCCAGCTTTGCGGCCGTTAGAGACTACACCAAATGCCCACGTGCGGGAGTCCATCTAACTGGGTAGAGCCATGGGGGGGGCGCATATGAATGCCCTGTATCCTATTATGTGCATAGGTACCTCACCATTCCTAACAGTGCTCATGTTACTGCATCTATGGCTTTTCAATAAAAGTAAAACCTTCCTGGAAGCGTGTACTTAGTTGTTTTGCTGTGGATCCTGACATAGCCACCGCAGCTCCCCCCATAGTATATAATGGGGCTGAAATTGACATTTGGCTGGCCAAAGACTCCCAAATGGGCTCCTACTGCTGAAATTGACATGTGGGAGTCTTTCTGCCCACCGAAATGGATTCTGCCGGATTCAGCCAAATCTGAATCAGGCTGAATTATTTTTTTTTGCACACCCCTAGTTGGCAGTGATTTGTTATAACATGGTCCAGAAATGGGAACCTTTTTTTAAAATATAAAATTGGATATTTTAGGGTATATTTCTATGGATGTGCAAAAAAAAAAAAAAAAAAATCAGCCCAATTCAGAGTCGGCCGAATCGAGCCAAATGTGCTTCAGCCAGCCGAATGACCCCCGAATGCGACTTTCGGCAATGGAGGCTGATTTGGAAGTCATTCGGCTGGCCCCCGGGGCCTTCCCTGGCCTTCCCGTCGAAATGGGTGAGCCGGGGAAGACCTGGAAAGAGACCCCCCCTGGCCTTCTCTGACTCGCCCGCTGAGGTGGGCCAGCTGGGGAAGGTCCTGGAAGGATCGGGGAGGCATTTAAATGACTCCCCATGCCTTTCCCTCACCCAGCAAAGGGATTCCCAAATGGATGCATTCATTTGGGGAATCCCTTTTCGGCCAGCTGAATCAGATTAGGGAATCTGATTTGGCTGTAGGCAGGCCCAAATAATGCCGAATATACATTATTTGGGTTTTTCCCCCTATTGATCCAAACTGAATGCAAACTGAATATTTCTGATTGTTGGATTCTATCAGAAATTTTTTTTCCATGATAAAATGATCCCAAACCTTGTTGAGCCAACAAGAAATTGTTGCCGCTGAGGGAGATTTTCATTTGGAAGCAATTGCACTCTTCAAGACTACTAGTAGACTGGTTATTAGTTCACGTTATTAGTTATTCTAAAATTATTGATAAATTATTCCAGGGTGAATGTTAGAATTTAGGAAACACAGATTATTCTTTTTTTTTTTTTACAGGAATATCACTTGAAAATTTAAATGAGGCTGCTCTGGTCTTGCAGTTTCTGTTTTTCTAGGAAGTCTGGGAAATTTGGACAACTGTGGGGCAGTGTTCCCTCTAAGCTGAGTTAGTGTGAGCTAGCTCACAGTTTTTCAGCCTCCGGCTCACACATTTTTGTCTTCGCTCAGGAAGGATGGGCTCCAGAGCAAACTAATTTATGCAGCAGCCAAATCGCTCGCTCACAACTTTAACACAAGTAGCTCACAAAGTAGAATTTATGCTCACAAGACTCCACAGCTTAGAGGGAGCATTGCTGTGGGGTGTTAGCCATGCAAATGAATGCAGGAAGAAATGTCAAGCTGACTTTCACTGGTTTTCAAAAAGCTTTTTTACAATCAGACAGCATTTAGGGCATCAGAGGACTTCTGCTTCATGTTTATAATGGTGCAAGTATTGCATCTCATCATTTACAGTTAGCAGAGTTATATTCCTGGGATTCCAACCTCCAGGTGGCGACTGGAGATCTCCCAGAATAACAATTTATCTCTAGATGACAGAGATCAATTCCCCTAGAGAAAATGGCTGCTCTGGTGGGCGAACTCTATGGCATTACACCATACTGAGGTCCCTCCCCAAGCATTCTTGTTGGCAGAAAGAGCCCCCCCTCCAGCCTTCTCTGGCCCGCCTGCTGAGGTGGGCCAGCTGGGGAAGGCCCTGGAAGGATTGGCAGCCATTTTCTCCAGAGGAACTGATCTCTAGTCTGGAGATGAGTTGTGATTCTGGGGGGTCCCCAGGTCCCACCTGGAGGCTGGCATCCAGTGTTCCCTCTAAGCTGAGTTAGTGTGAGCCAGCTCACAGTTTTTTTAGCTTCCAGCTCACACTTCTTTTTCTGAGCTCAGGAAGGATGGCTCCAGAGCAAACTAATGTATGCAGCAGCCAAATCACTCACTCACAACTTGAATGCCAGTAGCTCACAAAGTAGAATTTTTGCTCACAAGATGCCATGGCTTAGAGGGAACATTGCTGGCATCCCTTGTGAAACTCCCTACCATACTTGAAGAACTGCCTCCTCCTATGTTGTCCAGCCCACTAGTTCTGGGCTGACTCACACGCCCAGCTCTCTGCCACCACCTTCAGTGTTGAGGCAAGTGGTGGCAAGTGGTGGCAACTGCAGATGGGGCTTTTTCTGTGGTGGCACCTTCCTTGTAGAATGCCCTTCCACTTGAGGCTCACCTGGGGCTATGATTGCTTTCTTTTAGGCACCAGACCAAAACATTTCTGTTCACACATCCTTTTAAATTAGGGGTTGATTTGTTTAGCACCATTTAACCTGGAAATTGTTGTTTTAAGCTGTCTGTGGTCTGCTTTATGATCTACATATTTATCCTGGTCCGAACCCAGGTCTTTATTTATGCTGGATTTTAATTCATATTCATAATGTTGTGTTTTTTTAATATATAAAAATTTCTCCCTTACTTCAACTGTTTCTGACTGGTCCCCATTTGGCCTCCTTTTTGCTCTTGCTTCTGCACCAGAGTAAGGTAGAAGACCAGGTGCATGAGCATCTCTTTCCTGTACATGAAAGCATGGATATGACTCCATGCTTAGGCCTGAATGAATGAAAGCTTGATTTGCACAGTCCTCATTGCTCACAACAAGAAGGGAAGGGAGAGATCTCTTGAACTGCAAGTCTGTATGCAACACATTATTTTATGCTCTTGGATCACTTACCTGGTTCTTCACTATACAAAGGTGGTCCTCAGCTCATCAACTTCAAGACTAAATAAGACCATCAACAATGAAGGTGGAGCTCCAAGAGATGTGACAGAGTTCAAACACCTGACTATAAAACAAAAAGACTGTTTGTTATGGTGGATATATAAGTTATTACTCCAGCTAGAAACAGAAGAACAAGCAAAAAAAAATGTATTATCATATGGATGCAGAACTTTAGAGACCAGATATTTATGCGTCAATGGGAATGGTTATGGGAAAATGAAATCAATTTTACAGCCAGCCAGGAGAGCCAGTTTGGTATAGTGGTTAAGTGCATGGACTCTAATCTGGGAGAACTGGGTTTGATTCCCCGCTCCTCCACTTGCAGATGCTGGATGACCTTGGGCAAGCCATAATTCTGTCAGAGCTGTTCTTGAAAAGAGCAATACTCTCAGAGCTCTCTCACAGGGTGTCTGTTGTGGGGAGGGGAAAGGAAAGGAATATGTAAGTCGCTCTGAGACTCCGAGTGAAGGGTGGGGTATAAATCCAACCTCTTCTTCTTCTTAAGAGAAAATTGGTGTAAAATGTTTTTAGATGGTATATAACCCCAAAGGATATTAGGAAATCAGACAAAAATGACCAAGGAAAATGCTGGAAATGTCAAGACATATCTGATGGACTTGTAAAAAGGCAAAAAAGATATTGGAAGGAAATACATGGAGAAATCCAGAGCATATTAAAATTTAAATTCCCTATGGAAACTAAGAATATGCTATTAGGTATAGGTAAAGGTAAAGGTAAAGCCAGTCGAAAGCCAGTTGCTCAAAAGCCAGTCGCATCCAACTCTAGGGTTGTGGTGCTCATCTCCGTTTCAAAGCCGAAGAGCCAGCGCTGTCCGAAGACATTTCCATGGTCATGTGGCCGGCATGACTAAACACCAAGGTGCACGGAACGCTGTTATCTTCCCACCAAAGTGGTACCTATTTATCTTCTTGCAATTTCTTGCTTTTGAACTGCTAGGTTGGCAGGAGCTGGAACTAGAGATGGGAGCTCACTCTGTCATGCGGCACGCACGGGTCTCAAACTGCTGAGCTACCAACCTTCCACAGCCTGCAGATCAGCATCTTAACCACTTGAGCCACTGCAGGTCCAGGCTATTAGGAATACTGACTAACAAATTACCAAAAATATTAAAATACATGGTGACAGTGGATAGAATTATCTGTGCAGCAAAATGGAAACTAGATGTCTGTCCAAGCTTAGAAGAATGGGAAAACAAACTTGCCGAATATGCAGTAATGGCAATATTAACAACTTATTTGGGAAACAGATCAATTAGGAAATTTGAGGAGAAATGGAGTGTGTATTTTAGAATGAAAAACAGTTCATAAATGTATTACAATGCAGAATCAGAATGAGGATAAGGAAGTGGATTTTGAGTGTGTCTTACAAACACACTCTACTGCCTACTCCCATATAAACCTACCTGACCACTTCAGCCATCTTTGGAGGCCTTGCTTGTGGTGTCCCCACCATTCGAGGTTAGACAGGTGGCAACCTGAGCAAGGGCCTTCTCAAACATGGCACCAAAATTGGGGAATTCCATGTCCTGGAACTTCCCTCTCCAAGAGATTGTTCCACCAGTGGGTGAAGAATTTTCTGTTTTGTTTGGCATTCCATCAGTGACCTTCATGTTTTCCTTTGTTTTTATTTTTTGTAATATATATATCTTTGTGTGTGTGTGTATAAAATTGCTATAATGTTTTGACCATTTGCCACCTTAGGAACCCTGAACTGGGTGGAAAGCTGGCATAAAAACATTTTTTTAATAAATCAATAAAAATATTTGTTAAAAATTCTGCAGAACTGTTGCATCGGGAATCGTGCCACTGCCACATGCCATCTTACATTGCCCTACACCATTCAGCAAGCTCTCCCTATCTTTAGGGAGTCTGGTGTCCTGACAATAAACCTCCATGGCTGCTAGCTTCCCATGACATACACTTTGCTTTAATTTTCTGCTTATCATGCAGGAAACCAGAGAATGGCTCAGAGTGTCTTTTCAGCCCACTGAACTCTCTGCAGCACCCTTACTTTTATTGCCTGCACTAAAACCATTTTCCGATGCAATAAAATCAGCGGCAAGTGAACTGAGAGAAGGCGGTGCAGTGCCCTACCTTCCTCTTTTAGGTGTGCTTTTCTCCAACAAGGTCTTTGGTAGGAGCACAGCCAAGCGTCGCCTGATGCCACTTCCTTCTTTGGTGCTCACCGTGATAATATGTGATTTCCACATTCCTTAAAGTGCTGCTATTGACACAGGCTAAACTGTTGTTTTCCAGCTGACTGATTTATCTGTCAGCAGTGATATGAGACTTACTGCTTCTTTGTTCTGTCTTCCTTATTTTTGATCCATGACTCACGAGCAACTTCATTGAGGTGTGGAAGAGCCTCCAGGGAGGAATATTTTGTAGTCAATAACGCAGCAGAGGCACATGCATGAATAAGCCAACTAACAGATGTGTTTCCCAGGTTTGGACTTCATTGTCTTGCTTAAAATTTCCATCTTTTCTTCATTACCTCTGGGATTAATCATACCTTTCAGCTGTAAACGCTGCTTCTCAAAGTGCTGTGCTGGTGAAAAGCTCACATACGCCAATAGAGAGATCTCTGATGGTGTTTTTGTAAGTGATGACTATAATCCAGTTTTGGATACGGGCATGTGCTTTTCACATGTTGTCAGCTACATTCACAAAGTGACACCCTAATGTGGTGGTTTTCAAGCTTAGTGTCAAAAAAAACCCCTCCCACATTAATCAAGAGGAATCCTTGTGTTTTGCAGAAGATTCTGGAAAGTCTCTTGAAAGGCACACACAATTCAGACAAGGCATTAATGAAGCCTCACTATCACAGCACATAAACAGAGAGTATGCCCTGAAGCATCCCCTTTGGCTGTTGATGGCGGGGGGGGGGGATATTTAGCAGTAGGCAAGCTGTCTTCCAGGGAAACTTGTCTGCTTTTGTTTGCTATGGCTGGCCATCTAGTTGAGGGCCCTCCCAAGAAGCTTCCATGTAGTCTAGAGGTTTGGTTTTTTTTATTTATGTGGAGCAGCTATAATCCTCCAGGAAAGGGACATTAGCAATTTGAGATATGCAGATGATACCACATTACAGGCAGAAAACAGTGAAGACTTCAAAAGACTGCTGAAGGATGACAAGATCACAACTCAACATGAAGAAGACAAAAGTGATGACGACTGAGTTAGGAGTCACCCAACTTGAAGGCCGATGATGTAGAAACTGAAATTGTTAGAGATTGTCTATCCCTTCGCTCAGTCATCAACCGAAAGGGAGACTGCAACCAAGAAACCAGAAGGAGGCTGGCAAGGCCTCTGAGCTCGGAAGGGGAGATGAGGGTCCTGAGCCCTTCAGTGGGAAATCCCTATATTGATCAGGTGGTGGTGGCAGCTACTGGAGAGTAAAAGGGAGAAGCCCCGCCAGGGAGTTGGCAACCCGGAGGAGGACAAGGCAGAACAGGGCCTGCAGGCCAGAGAGGGCACATTGTGCTACAAAAACTGTGACAAAAAATGCTAATGGTGGTGTGTTGACAAAAAAATTGCTAATGTGATCTTGGGGTGCATCAACAGAGTCATAACATACAAATCACAAGATGCCATAGTCCCGCTGTACGCTGCATTAGACTGGCTGCACCTGGAGTATTATGTGCATTTCTGCATGCCTCACTTCAAAAAGGATGTGGACAGAATGGAGCGGGTGCAGAGGAGAGTGACGAGGATGATCGGGGGCCTGGAGACCAAGCCCCATGAGGAAAGGCTGAAAGACTTGGGAATGATCAGTCTGGAGAAGAGGAGGTTGAGGGGGGACATGATCACTCTCTTTAAGCATTTTAAGGGCTGTCAACTTAGAGGAGGGCAGGGAGCTGTTCTGTTGGCAGCAGAGGATAGGACTGGCAATAACGGGTTTGAATTAAAGATGGGTTTGAATTAAAGATGGATATTGCAGAAAGCTTTTTTACAGTAAGAGTTGTTCAGCAGTGAAATCAGCTGCCTAGGGAGGTGGTGAGCTTCCCCTCACTGGCAGTCTTTAAGCAGCAGCTGGAAAAACACTTGTCAGGGATGCCCCAGGCAGATTCTGCACTGAGCAGGGGGTTGGACTAGATGTCCTGGATGGGCCCTTCCAAATCTGTGGTCCTATGATTCTATGCCTCCTCTGTGGAATTAGCTATCAATAGCCATGAAGCCCAGCAGATGTGTGTATACCATCTCTTTGGAGCTTTGACTCCTAAAAGTTTACACCCTGGAACTCTTGGAGGTCTATGAGGTGCTACTGGACTTGGATCTAACTGTTTTACTGTAGACCAATACAGCTACCCTCTGAAACCAACTTCCTGTGGAATCACAGCCATATTCAAGGTGTGACATTCCTGACAGGCAGTTCCTTACTGGGCTAAGTATTGTGGACAGGGGTCATTTCCTGCAGGAGCACACAGGAGCAGAGCTCCGGCAGTAAAGAGCCCAGGGGGTGGGCACATGCAACAAGCCCCACCCCCTGCTCCCAGCAGCCCTCAGTCAGAGCAAGAAGCAGCCAGGTAAGTTGCAGAGCCAACAGGTCCAAAACAGTCCAGTGGCACCTTTAAGACTGAGTTTTATTCATGTACAAGCTCTCCCTCCTCTGTGAGGACAGATCTATATGTCCCCCCCCTCCAATAGCTAGCAATCCAAAAGAGTCCAGTGGAGCCTGAGTGGTGGGTGTTGCCTTCTGACACACTTCCGGTGATGTCAGCGGGTGTTGCATATGCAAATAAGTTATGCTAATGAGTTATGCTAATGAGCTCCTGCACCTCTTTTTCTACGAAATGACCCCTGACTGTGGAGATCCCTGGAGACTTCCTGGACAAACAACAAAGAATGCCGTCAGTAGTGAGAACAGGAAAGAGTCTGAATTATGATACTATTTTTAAAATACATCTATATATAACATTAAATTGGCATGTGATTAGGGATTTGGGAGCACTCACCTACAGCACCATATAACACTGAATATTTTTGTGGTGAGAATGTACAACTCTAAATGTTAATATCACTTGTGCTAGCTGTAATTGTGCCTGCTTTCCTCAAAATGGTTTATTTTATTTTTTTCCTGAAGGGAAAGGGGGAAATCCACTCTGTCAGATTCATTCAGGGAAAGGAACTTAAAATAAACATCTGAAGCACTCTCCTTCCACACACAAAAAAATATTTCCAAATGTATAATTTTAGGCTGCTGCCAGAGAGTGACAAGTGTCTTTTTTCATTAAAATCTTCAAGAGCACTCCTGTAATTGACAAGCTTCACAAGGAGCTGTGAAACTATACACAGCTTTTCATGTTACCTTGCCAACCAGCCCCCCCCATTGCCTGAGAGATGATGTGTTCAAATTACTTATAAGATAACTCAACTTTGGCTTTACTGTACCTAGAGTCTCAAGCCTTAAATGGTTACAGATTAAGGACAGCTCTTTCTTTTAAATCTTTGTGGTAGTTTAGTGGATTTATTTAACATCCTTTGTAATGAAAATGGGGGGGAGGGCTCCGATGGCAGCAAATCTGATTCTGGGCCAGGCTTGTTTGATATTACACTTTCCATTTCTAGACCGCTCCTTCCCGAAGGCTCGGAGCTGTTTACAGAGACCTTTAAACATCCTAACTAGGGCCACAATGCAAGGGGAGGGTGAATGCCTACCAGGCACCCGAACAGCAGGGATTTATCTTTTTGTTTCTTTCTCGGGTCTTCTTCTTCTTCCATTCAATGGCGGTTCTTTCTTGTTTGATGGCGTCCCCACTGAGCTAAAAACAGCTGTACAGAGGTCTACAGTGGGTCTAAATGAACAAATTTTGCTGGCTTGGATGAGGTACGCCATGGACTTTGCAGCGCGTGGGTTCGGCTGGTGAGCCGATCCTGCATGACTGCCACAATAAGGTCACAGCTCAATTAAACCAAGAAGACCAAAAAAGCTGTAAAGAGACGCTATACAAAAGGTGGAAAAGATATTAAACCTCAACATCTTATGAACAGTGCAAAAAGTGCAAAGAAGGGTCCAAAGGTAGCTGCAGTTGACGAAGTTCTCCGGAATAGCGTTTCGTTTTGTGAGGACTTCCTCCAAACAGGGCCACAATAACATTTTCATCTTCTATTGTTTGTTCGTCATTGTATAAAGGTAAAGGTTCCCTTGCTCGAAAGCCTGTCGAGTCCGACTGTAGGGTTGTGGTGCTCATCTCCATTTCAAAGCCGAAGAGCCAACGCTGTCCGAAGACGTTTCCGTGGTCATGTGGCCGGCATGACTAAACACCAAGGCACACGGAACACTGTTACCTTCCCACCAAAGTGGTACCTATTTATCTACTTGCAATTTCTTGCTTTCGAACAGCTAGGTTGGCAGGATCATCATTGTATACACTGACATTAATAGCAAGTGTGCGTTTGTTTAGCCTGCCCGCTTCGAACAGACTATGTTTAAACTCGAGAGTTGAGGATATGACTTCAGTAAAGCTATTGCTATATGTCAGTGTATACAATGATGAACAAACACTAGAAGGTGCAGTTGTTATTGTGGTCCCGTTCAGAGGAAGTCCTCACAAAACGAAACACTATTCTGGAGAAATTCGTCAACTGCAGCTACCTTTGGACCCTTCTTTGCACTTTTTGCACTGTTTATAAGATGTTGAGGTTTAATATATTATATATTTTCTGTTATGTATTGCCTATACATAAATAGCTGAGCTTGAATTACACTCCTATCCATCTCTGGTATTGTAAATAGCGAAACCTGATTGGCTTCTCTGCATAGAAGACCAATCAGGACACTGGATGGGTTCTGGAGGGAAATGAACCTATTGGCTGTTATGTCACTATTTTGATTGGTTATTACTGTCACACAGGGGCGTGGTTAAGTCAGCCCGGATAGTTTAAAAGAGCCTGTTGCTCTCCTGTTTGTGTTCATTCCTACCCTGTTAAATAAAGCTGAATCACTTATGAAGAGCTGCTGCCTTAAGTCTCGTACTTGACATTTCCCACCTTTTGTATAGCGTCTCTTTACAGCTTTTTTTCCCCATCTTCTTCCCCCGATAAGATCACCAGCCTCTAGGTGGGGTCTGGTGGTCTCCTGGAATTTCAACCGATCCCCAAACGACAACGATCAGTTCCCCTGGGGAAATTAATGTTCATAAATGTTCAAAAACTTCACAACATTTCAAACATCCAGCCCTAGCACTAAGCTCCCAAGGGAATATCCAGAGTTTAAGAGCTTAAAAGTGTAAATGTTTTCTGTTATGTATTCAGATAGAGAAATACTTTTGTTTTTACCTCACATCCCCATGAAAGTCTCAGCAGGGGTTCCCAACTCTGTTGATCCTGTGAATTCTTTCGGGATTGTGAGAACACTGAGTGGATGATGACACCACAGAATAACTGCCAGAGGGGGTGTAGCCAGCCACAAAATGGCTGTCATGGGCAGTGTTCCCTCTAAGCTGAGTTAGTGTGAGCTAGCTCACAGTTTTTTAGCCTCCAGCTCACACATTTTTGTCTTAGCTCAGGAAGGATGGCTCCAGAGCAAACTAATTTATGCAGTAGCCAAATCGCTCACTCACAACTTTAATGCCAGTAGCTCAGAAAGTAGAATTTTTGCTCACAGGACTCCACAGCTTAGAGGGAGCTTTGGTCATGGGGGCTAGGTCCAGTCACAGACTACTGGGAAGTTCCAAGCCAAGCATCCTCTTTTGATAGAGAAGGCTCTTTCTGAATGATGGCTCCCAGCAGACTCAAAGTGATGCCTCTGGACTCTTCTGAAGGGTCCTCCTCCAGCAATATGGTTGACAGAAGTCAGGATTTCTTCTTCGCTTTGAGGGAGAGATTCTTTGGGGAATAAGCAAGTGGGTACCAGGAAATACAACATTATGTCGGGGGCCAGTGACTAACAGTATATTTTGGTAGTAGCTCTAATTTCACCATACAGCTAATAGTGAGACACTTCTGGGGATACTAATATGGATTTTTTTTTTCTCTTGGGGAAACCATTTTCATTCCACTTGTTCTGGGGGACAAGTTTCCTGTTTTCATTTGTTTCTTTGATGGCACTTCTGTGCCATATTTCACACCATTTATGTGCAATAGGAAGGGAAGGGAAGGGAAGGGAAGGGGAGGGAAGGGGAGGG
>NW_015165316.1:173791-178276 GCF_001447785.1 Gekko japonicus | reverse complement strand
GGAAGGAAGGAAGGAAGGAAGGAAGGAAGGAAGGAAGGAAGAAAGAAAGAAAGAAAGAAAGAAAGAAAGAAAGAAAGAAAGAAAGAAAGAAAGAAAGACCTCATCAATTTTAACAGCAACATTTCTATCCAATATCCTTAATATGCCCAGGGAAGCTGATATCTATTGTTTTGTCCAAATTGTGGAGAACCCATGGGGATAAAAATCCAAACTTTTAAATAGAACCAGAATAATCATGACATTTAGTAGCATCTCTACTAGTTAGTGCCAAGGCTGTTCGAGATCTGGGTGTCTGAAACTCTGGCTGATTCTGCGTTGGCTTTTCCCTCCGTTGTTTTACGAAACCCATGTTGGAAAAGAAATTCCCCTCTGCACTGCATGCTGCTTTCACTTCCTTTGATCATCAGATTTTACGGTAGCCTCCACACTCCATGCTGCTTTTGCTTCCTTTGATCATCAGGTTGTATGGTACCTTCTACATAGATTTAGTGGGGCTGCGGTGGCTCAGTTGTTAAGATGCTGAACTGCAGACTGGAAGGTTGGTAATTCGGCAGTTCGCGACCCGAGTGCCACATGACAGAGTGAGCTCCCATCTCTGGCCCCAGCTCCTGCCAACCTAGCTGTTCAAAAGCAAGAAATTGCAAGTAGATAAATAGGTACCACTTCCATGGGAAGGTAACAGTGTTCCATGAGCCTCGGCGTCTAGTCATGCTGGCCACATGACCACAGAGATGTCTTCAGGCAGCACTGAGTTTTTGGCTTAGTAACGGAGATGAGCACTGCCCTCCACAGTTGGATTCGACTGGCTTCCGAGCAAAGGAAACGTTTTTCCTTTACATAGATTTTATTTATATATTTATTTATGTTCATTTTATGGCCGTTCAGGGGTGACTTTGCAGTTAGTATGGTGTTACCCCAAGATATCTGAATGTGGTTTTGAGCTGCATTTTTTCCCTCCCAGTTGAGAAAGAGTGAATGCTAGATGCAGGATTGTCCTCTGTTGGCATCAGTACTTGAGTAAACTTCCTGGTGCATTTTAGGCAAGCTCTGCATAGCAGCATGGGGAATTCAGGCTTACATAAATTCCCCTTCCTGGTTTTCTTTTGTTTGGGGGAGGAGGGGGTGAACTGATATTAAACTAGCTTGCATTCTGTTCTTTTTCTTTGTTTTTCAACACTGAAAGCAATAAATTTCAGTATTTTCATTTAGGCTGAAAAGTGTGCTCCAATTAACTGGCATGATTACATGATTAATTGCTTGATTACATATTAAAAACTGAACTCTGATTAGCAATAGCGAGCGATCTGGACTGCCATTGTAAGAGCCCTTTCTAGAGGATCCATGAATGCTGCAGTTGATGCAAAGTTCCTATATATATCCTCCTCCTCCTGTTTACCAAAGGCAGTCTGATTTTTGGTACTCTTTACGCCGATAAATCACTTCCCTCCTTTAAGAGTAAACAAGCACAGACTAGGGGCTTTTCTGCATCCTTGACTTAGTCCTGATTTTCTTGCAAGTTAATCCACAAGCACTGAAATCGGTTTGGGCATGGCTGTTCTGCACATCTCCCTGCCCTATGCGTCATGGTTCCTTAAAGGATGTACCGACGAGGCCCTGAGGAAGAACCTGGACAACGTAAAGAAGATCCAATAAGCCGTCGCCATTGGGCATAAATATCATGGGAGTATCACCTGGAACTGTGTTGATTCTATCCTGGACGTATGAGATTAGTAATTGACTGAGCACCATTGTTTTAAGTGTTTGATGTTTTTATTATGTGTTATATGTTTTTAATTATGGCCCGGCTAATTACCCTGCCCTTGTTAGCCACCCTGAGCTCTCTGGGGAGGGTGAGATATAAATGTGAAAAATAAATAAATAAATAAATAAATAAATAAAATGTTCACAGTTGTGGAGTCAGTTTATTTGCATTCACACACACCTTCAACAATGAAGATTTTCAAGGGAGGTTGCTGTTGTCATCAGTGGCATCACAGCACCTCCATTTTTTTAAAAAGGTAGTAAAATACCAATATATCTCTGGAGCATTGTAACAGTAGGTTTAGGAGGTTCTCTGAATTCACTGCTTTCATTTAAAAGAAAAGTAATTCTCTAGACTCTTCCCTTGTGAAGATAAGAACATAAGAACATAAGAACATAAGAGACGCCAATGTTGGATCAGGCCAAAGGCCCATCCAGTCCAACACTCTGTATCACACAGTGGCCAGAAATACCAGTGCCATCAGGAGGTCCACCAGTGGGGCCAGGACATTAGAAGCCCTCCCACTGTTGACCCCCCAAAGCACCAAGATGACAGAGCATCCCTTGCCCCAGAGCCCCTATCTATACCTTGTGGCTAATAGCCACTGATGGACCTCTGCTCCATATGCCTACCTAATTCCCTTTTGAAGCCGTCCATGCTTGTAGCCGCCACCACTTCCTGTGGCAGTGAATTCCAAGTGTTAATCACTCTTTGGGTGAAGAAGATGTAAGGGGAAAGGATGGGGAGCAGTGTTCCCTCTAAGCTGAGCCAACGTGAGCCAGCTCACAGCTTTTTAGCCTCCGGCTCACATATTTTTGCCTTAGCTCAGGAAGGATGGCTCCAGAGCAAACTAATTTATGCAGTAGCCAAATCCCTGGCTCACAGCTTTAATGCCAGAAGCTCACAAAGTAGAATTTTTGCTCACCAGACTCCACAGCTTAGAGGGAACATTGATGGGGAGTGGAGAGGGAGTGGTTTGACCATGAGAGTCCAGTCATTGAATGGTGGGCTGGAGGTGGGTGGGAATGGGCAGGACAAAGAAAACTGACAGAAACACAATGCATGAGGAAAAGGCCAACTCAGAATTGGCTCTCAGGAAAACACTGAGGTAAAAGTGGTTTCAAAAGAACCCCAAAAAAGGGAAGGGGGGAAAAAGACCCAAAGTGAAAACTAAAGAAACAAAAATGTGTGCGGAAATCAGGAGATAAATCAAAGCCGTATAAGGTCGGAACTGACAAAAAAAAGAAGAAGCAGAAAGAACCTTAGGTTTATCGTAATTTGAATTGTAACCCTGTGGTGGTCTGGAGATCATCCAGCCAAACCTTCCCTCAAAATCCTTCTGAGGGTGTGTTTATGAAATACTAGGAGTAAGGTCCGTTGTGGGAAGAATTACAACAAGTTCAGAAAGCAAATGAAAAGTGAAAGTAAATGAATAATGAGAGAAATTAGGAAACGTGAAACAGGAAGTTCCCCATAACTACACAATTTTGTATTACATAACCATGAATGTGCTACTTATTTAGTTTCACTTTAACCCCCCACTAATCTTATGATCAGTGTAAATATGTTATTGACATTTTTCCTCAAATAAAATTTGAAACGTCTATGAGGTTCTTTCTCAGAAAAAAGTCAAGGCATTTCAAGGAAAACAAAACATTGTTTTGGTAACCATGACAAAACTTCCCAAGAAGGCACTATACTTCCTCAAACCATTCCTACATTATGGTATACTAGGAGTAAGGTCTGTTGTGGGAATAAATACAACAAGCTCTAGAAGGAAGCTCCAGGTGAGTGTCCTGACTGTGGCTGTTGGGGTGGCAGAAGGAAGAGTAAAATAGAGGGAGGCAAGCCATGTTTATTTCCTTCTGCTTAGCTATAAGGCAGGGCTGTCTCAAGTCATTGTGCTGACCTAAATGGGTAGTATGGGAGGACAGCCTCATGGTAACAGTTATGGTTCCCTCCACCCCTGACTTATGTTGATTTGGGGTTATGCAGTGGCAGCTAAGGTAGAAAAGCACCTCCTCCTATGCCATGTCTTCTGGGTTCCAAGGGTCTGGAAAGCGGTTCCATAGCCACTTACAGGGTTGCCAACTCTGGGTTGGGAAATACCTATAGATTTGAGGGGTAGAGCCTGGGGAGGGCAGGGTCTGGGGTGCGGAGGGACCTTAGTAGGGTGTAATGCCATAGAGTCCATTGCCCAAAGTAGCCATTTTCTCCAGGAGCACTGATCTTGGAGATCTCCAGGTGCTGCCTGGAGGCTGGCAATACTAAGGGGAAGGCCAGACCTGTAGATTTGAGGGTTAGAGCCTGGGGAGGGCTGGGTTTGGGGTGTGGAGGGACTTCAGCAGGGTACAATGCCATAGAGTCCATTGCCCAAAGCAGCCATTGTAATAGCTGGACATTTTCTGTAGGGGAATGATGTGCTGTGGCTGGGGAACATGGAGATTTCTGGGAGATCCCCAGGCCCCACAGGGAAATTGACAACTGCAGTGACCATTTAAGGGAAGATTGGGATATGTATTTTGGCAACTCCAGTGACCATTCAAGGGAAAATTGGGATATGTATTTTACCTCAGGCCACATTCAATGACTCCCAACAGCAACAGCAAACTGTTTAGAATGTTAGAGGCAAAGGCCAATCAGGCTACATATGCAAATGACCTCTGTGTTCCAACTGGCTATTTGAGGGGAGAGGAACATCAAACTGTTTAGAATATTGGAGG
>NW_015165316.1:171107-173714 GCF_001447785.1 Gekko japonicus | reverse complement strand
AATGTGGAAACAACCCTAAATCTTGGGTCACATAACAGATAAACATTAACTGATTACTTCTTTCATATATATATTTTAGAACACCCTTCTCACCCCTCCATAATTGAGAGGTTCAGAGTGGGACATTTACACGAATGAGAAATTAAGCAGCAAGAAAAAATAAGTCAATGAACCAACATGAGGTTAAGATTCAAAACAAGTTGTAAAAAGCAAGTTCTGTCCATAGTTTAGAAGAAGAAGAAGAAGAAGAAGAGATTGGATTTATACCCCGCCCTTCACTTGGAGTCTCAGAGCAGCTTACAAACTCCTTTCCCTTCCCCTCCCCACAACAGACACCCTGTGAGGTGGGTGGGGCTGAGAGAACTCTGACACAAACTGCTCTTTTTCAAGGACAGCTGTGCCAGAGCTTGTGACTGACCCAAGGTCACATCAGCAGGTGCAAGTGGAGGAGTGGGGACTCAAACCCGGTTCTCCCAGATTAGAGTCCGCACACTTAACCACTACACCAAACTGTTCTTCTTCATTCTTTGACGGGGAGCTCAGTTCAATCATGTGCTGAACCTCTGATCCCAACCCAAGTTGGGACCCTCGAGGGATTTCAGTGAAAAGCTAAAGATCACAGAGCATTAATTAGTTAGATGAGCATATAAGTTTTCCTTTGTGAATGTTTGCTTTTGGTGGGACTTGCCTAATAGCCACCCTGGCTCAAAGTCTATTGTCTGTATTCAAAAATTTTATTATTTCCTCCACTTTTTAGCACCTGAATAAACTGCTTCTCATTTTAACTGAAAGTAGCCTGGATACCAGCTGTGGTGGCTCAGAGGTTAAGATGCTGAAACTGCAGAACACATGAAGCTGCCTTACACTGAATCAGACCTTTGGTCCACCAAGGTCAGTACTCAGACCAGCAGCAGCTCTCTGGGATCTCAGGCAGGGTCTTTCACATCACCTACCCCCTTATCCTTTTAACTGGAATTGCTGGGGATTTAACCTGGGACCTTTTGCATGTTGAGCAGATTCTGTTACTGAGCCACAGCCCCTCCCCTAAACACTACACTTGGAAGGCTACAGGTTTTTTTCCACGTCTAACCTAGGCATATTAAAGTTTAACACAGATGGTGGTTGACTACTGAGGCCTCAGTTTTCACATCACTGGTTTTTGGGGCCTTCCAGAAAACTCTTCTTCCTGCTTGGGAAGGTAGACCTCTTCCACAGTCATCACAGCCCCCTATGCATAGGTCTTGGAAGTGCTCCTAGTTTACATGTTATTTGATAGGCATGAATTCTAAAGCACCAGGCATGATCACTGAAGGAACATAACTACCATTGACCTGATACCACTGAGGAAAAACATTTTGAGCAGTTAAGAAAGACAGGTTATGGCCAACCTGATTCTTTCTTGGTGGTCGATCCAAAAATGTCAGTGCGCTGCTCTCCTTCCACCCCACGCTCACCACTCAACAGAATATAAACATTGCGACTGATGTACAATGAAGGTAGCTAGATCAATTGTAATGCATATGGTTAAACGTTCTGAACATATTGTTCTGGTCAATTTATTAATACAAGCTGCTTTCCAAGCTAAGGGAAAACTATTTCATGGCAAATGAACAGAGTTCAGACATTGCTTCAACGTGCACTGGATGCATGTGTGTGAGAGAGTATGTTCAGGTGGTCACGTAAGGTGTGTCAATAGCAGCATCTTGAGGATATGTTTTATCACTGAGGATGTACATTAGTGATTCTGCTTTGGGGACATCACTTTTTCCAGCACTCATGGGCAATATTTGCTGCTGAGAAATCTCCAGTAAGTACTTTCACTGCTAGCATTGGTACTGTGTGGCACATTCTTCTGGAGACTGGGTTATATTGGCAGAGGAATTAACACAGCAATAATGCACAACCTGATTAAAGAGTAGCTCAGGGGTGTCGAACTCATTTGTTGTGAGGGCCGGATCTGACATAAATGAGACCTTGTTAAACTAGGCCATGTGTGTCGTAAAATGCAATGCCAGGTAGCAGAGATATAAACTTTATAAAGGACACAAAGGGTTTTTTTATTTAAAATAAAAACATGCTTAAAACATTAGCACTCTTGCAATATTTTGTTTATTTAACAGTGTCTGATAACTGACACCTCTTGCTCTGAACTTGCTCTGAATTATTGCATCAAAATGTCTGTGCTGTTGCAATCTTGAGTATGTTGTTCAGGTGTCTGTAAGCTGCAAACCTGTGATGATGTAGCAGCAGCAGAACTGGAAGAAGAAGCAGAAGACAGCCAGTTCCACTGCGGGTCTGATAGAAGCCTTCCGGGAGCCTGATCCGGCCCCTGGGCCGCATGTTTGACACCCCTGGAGTATATAAAGATTTATTTAGGAACTAACACACTTGATAGGGAAGAGGAGAGACAGAGATAGGTTCCTAACTACATCTCCAGCTGAGAGAGAGAGAGAGAGAGAGAGAGAGAGAGAGAGAGAGAGAGAGAGGCACTTCCAAAAAGAAGGAGGAAATTGCCCTAAGAGTAGCAATCTGGAGACAGACAAGGAATGAATGGGAGAAAGAAGGTGCTGTGCTCTGGGTCTTCATCTCTTCTTCTTTGTGCACCAG
>NW_015165316.1:147565-171043 GCF_001447785.1 Gekko japonicus | reverse complement strand
GGCTGACCTCACTAGCTCCTTGATGCATTAGAAGGAGGTAATTCTTAACCTTTTGCTTCCAAGCCTGGCAGGATTCGCCCCTTACTTTAGCAAGGGGTGTGTTAGTTGCTAAGCATGCAAATTGGTGTGGAAGGATGATAGAGACTGGTGCAATGGCTGTTGATAGAACCCATTTCTTTTATTTAGTTACATTTTTAGCCCTCCCTTCCTCCAAGGCACTTGGAGTAGCATACATGGTTCTTGCTCCCTCTATTTTATTTTCACAACAGCTCTGTAAGATGTGTTATACTGAGATAGAAAGACTGGCCCAAGGTTGTCTAGTGAGCAGAGGTCTGAAGCTGGGTCTCCCCAGGCATAGGCTTATAGTCAGACCATTTCACCATACTTGCTCTTATGGAATAGGTGGCTCTTTGATGCAGGAAGAAACCCACATGCAGGAGAATAGCTTTGTTGAACTTCCTTCCTGGTGCATTACATATCTTAAGCCATTGTTCCAGAACATCCTCACCCTGTAAAAGAGGAAAGCTCCTTCCTCATTTAAGATTTTCAAAGCTTTCCCCTTCCTCCCAGACCAGCACATAAACCAAAGAGGAAAACTCCACAATGAAAATGACATGCCTACACCTCCCTTGGAGTTGATTGGTTGGCATAGTGGTAATAGATGCTATCGCTTAATTGAATCAGCCCATTTACCTTCTCACTCTTGATAGCACCAGCAAATACCTCCTGAGATTTCATCTTGTTTTAGAAATTAGATGAAGCACTTTGTTGTAATGTTGGCTCCCTGGTGGGCATATTCCACCGGGGAAGGCAATGTTTAGTGCTGATGTGCAGTGTAAATCTCTTTGGGGAGTCTGTGATGCTTGGGAGGACGAGCAGAGGTTTACATTTCACAAGCATCTCAGGAGTGATAACTGTCATTTCATTTTTGCTTTAACAGCACTAAATATTACTGAGCACAAGCCTGAACAGCTTTTAAGTATTACTGTGCAGACATGTAATCTATAACCAGAAAACAGGGAATGTCAACCGTAGGCATCCGGTTGCAACCCTTTCTATAATGGGTCTGTCTGATGTCATCTGTGCTCTTCTGACTTGACAGCCTGGACTCTTGGGGGACCTTTCCAGAAGGACAGTTCAGAAGATCCAGCTGTTGTAGAGTGCCATCTTCACCAGGGTTGCCAAGTTTCAATTTTCAGTACCTGGATCCCTCAGAAGAACCCAGGACAGCTGAGAGGAGGGATCCTAGGATGGATCCTAGGGTTTATCAAGGGCAGACTTCGGAGGGCCTTCGATGTTCAAAAGAATTCCAGGATCAAAACCTTTCTGTTTTCACTTGTGGTTGGCATTGGTTTTGGCGGTGGTTTAAGCCTGTGCTTCCTTGTGGACACTCAGGAATGGGGCTGTGGCTCAGGCATACAGCATCTGCTTTGTATACAAGGGGGGTGGGCATGGTTCCCAGTTAAATATTCAGATAATGAGTAGTATGAAAGACTTCTGACAGCCCAAGTAGGTATTTTTGTTGTTGTTCAGTCGCACAGTCAAGTCCGACTCTTCATGACCCCATGGACCAGCTCCCGCCAGGCCCTCCTGTCTTCTGCCGTCCTCTGAAGTTGACTCAATTTCATGTTTGTTGCATCGATGACACTGTCCAACCATCTCATCCTTTGCTGTTCCCGTCTTCCTTGACCTTCAATCTTTCCCAGCATCAGGGTCTTCTCCAGTGAGTGCTCCCTTCTCATTTGGTGGCCAAAGTATTTGAGCCTCAGTTTCATTATCTGGCCTTCCAGGGAACAGTCAGGGTTGGTTTCTTTTAGGATTGACTGATTTGATCTCCTTGCAGTCCAAGGGACTCTCAGGAGTCTTCTCCAGCACCATAGTTCAAAAGAATCTATTCTTCGGCGCTCGGCCTTCCTTATAGTCCAACTCTCGCAGCCATACATGACTACTGGGAATACCATTGCTTTGACCGTGCGGACTTTTGTTGGCAGGGTGATGTCTCTACTTTTTATCATGCTGTTTAGGTTCGCCAAGTAGGTATTACTGGCCTTAATAAACCCACGGTCTGACTCAGTACAAAGCAGCTTCATGTTTTCATGAAAGTGTGGCCTACTGGAATGGCATTAAAATCGTAGAATCATAGAGTTGGAAGGGACTTCCAGGGTCATCTCATGCATCCCACTGCACAATGCAGGAAATTCATGAATACCTCCCACCCACCCCTAGTGACCCCTGCTCCATGCCCAGAAGATGACAAGAAACCTCCAGGATCCCGAGCCAAACTGGCCTGGAGAAAATGTGCTTCCTAACCCCGAAGTGGTGATCATCATTTCCCTGGGGATCTAAGAAAGGGCCATGAGGAGTAAGCACTGATGCAACCCTTCCTGCCCTCCCTCTCATGATCTGCCTAAGTTCACAGAATCACCATTGCTGTCAGATGGTCTTCTAGCCTCTGTTTATACACCTCCAAAGAAGGGGAGTCCACCGCCTCCCAAGGACCTGTTCCACTGAGGAACCACTCAAACTGTCAGTAAATTCTTTCTAACATTTAGCCGAAAACTCCTTTGATTTAATCTCAACCTGTCGGTTCTGGTCCAACCTTCTGGGGCAACTAAAAACAACTCTGCACAATCCTTTATATGACACCCCTTCAGTTACCTGAACATGGCTATTATATCACGACTCAGTCATCTCACCTCCTGGCTAAACGTACTCAGTTCCTTCAACCTTTCCTCATAGGACTTGATCTCCAGTCCCCTCACCATCTTTGTTGCCCTCCTCTGGACACGTTCCAGCTTGACTATATCCTTCCTGAATGGTGGTGTCCAAAACTGAACACAGTACTCAAGGTGAGGTCTAACCAGAGCAGAGATCTGGACACTACTGTTGATAACAGCCCAAAATCACATTTGCCTTTTTAGCAGATGCATCACACTGCTGACTCATGTTCAGTGTATGATATACTAAGACCCTGAGATTGTTTTCACACATACTACTGCCAAAACAAGTCTCCCCATCCTACCTAAATGCAGAACTTTACATTTACCAGGGCATTTTTGGTGGCGGCTCCTACCTGGTGGAAGGCGCTCCCGGAGGAGATCCAGGCCCTGTGGGACCTCTCTCAGTTCTGCAGGGCCTGCAAGACGGAGCTCTTCTGCCAGGCTTTTGAGTAGGAGCCGCCGCCACTATAATTCCACCACTGCTATGTATGCAGCATCACACCACTACCACCAATATGTGGTTCCATTGGGGTGTGAGGTGACCCTGGAAGAAGAGGGGATGACAGGTTACTGGAACGATGCCATTGGACTAAGATCTACCCCATCTTGCGATAAATGGAGCACTGACACTTTGTTGTTGTATTATATTGTTTTAGGCTGTTTTTATCTGTTTTAACTCTGGCACTTGTGCCTCATTGTTAGCCGCTCTGAGTCTTTAGGGAGGGCGGGGTATAAATAAATAAATAAATTTATCCCCATTGAAATTCATGTTTGTTTTAGCCCAGTTTTCCAGCCTGTCAAGATCATCCTGAATCCTGACTCTGTCTTCTATTGTATTTGCTACCCCTCCCAATTTAGTATCACTTGCAAATTTAATAAGCATTCTTTCTATTCCTTCATCCAAATCATTGATAAAGATGTTGAACAAAACAGGTCCCAGGACAGTTCCTGGAGGCACTCTGCTTGTCACTCCTCTCCAAGAGGATGAGAAACCATTCACAAGCACTCTTTGGGTGCGATCTGTCAATCAGTTGCTAACCCCCCTCCATCATTGGTGCTGTGCAACGCCAGGTTCATTAACAACAAAACCTCAACCCTTCGGGATTTTGTGTTGGATCAACAGGCGGACCTGGCATGTGTGACCGAGACCTGGGTGAGGGAGGGTGAGACAGTTGCTCTCACCCAGCTTGCCCCACTGGGTTAATTGGTCCTCCACCAATCATGGACTAGGGGGCAGGGGGGAGGAGTGGCTATTTTCATTCAGGAGGCTTACTCCTTCGGGGCGCTCCCGTATGTGGAGATCGCGGGCTCAGAATGTGTTGGTGTGATGCTTCAGGTTGTGGAGAGTTTGGTGATCTGGCTGGTGTACTGACTACCTAATGAACCGACCAGTAGCCTGGCGTCCCTGCTGGAGGCTGTATCAGGCTGGGCACTGGATCACCCTAGACTGATTGTCCTGGGTGATTTCAATGTCCATGCTGAGGACATGCCCTCAGCTGGGCTACGGACCTAGTGTCATCCATGGTGACGCTGGGACTCTCACAGTTGGTATCAGCCCACACACATCGGGATGGTCACATGCTCGATCTGATCTTCACAGCGAGGGTAGAGGTGGACCGGATCACTGCCAAGGCGGTGCCATGGTCAGACCACCTTGCCCTGAAGGCCCATTTGAATGTTCCATCACGACCCTCTGTGGGAGGTGAGCTGATTTATGCTCGCCCACAGGCCCAGATGGACCCTCTGCAGCTCCAGAGGGCCTTGCAAGATCTGAGGCCCCCTGGCAGCTCATTGGATGAGCTAGTGGAGGACTGGCATGTTCGGCTCTCTGCAGCCATTGACGAGATCACTCCCAGGCGTTCTCTCTGGACTCAGCTGAGGTGGGCTCCTTGGTATACCCAGGAGCTGTGGCGGATGAAGCGAGAACTGAGATGACTAGTGGTCTCTACTTTTTATCGTGCTGTTTAGGTTCACCATCGCTTTCCTCTCTGACACTGTCTAACCATCTCATCCTTTGCCGTCCCCGTCTTCTTTGACCTTCAATCTTTCCCAGCATCAGGGTCTTCTCCAGTGAGTGCTCCCTTCTCATTTGGTGGCCAAAGTATTTGAGCTTCAGTTTCATTATCTGGCCTTCCAGGGAACAGTCAGGGTTGATTTCTTTGAGGATTGACTGATTTGTTCTTCTTGCAGTCCAAGGGACTCTCAAGAGTCTTCTCCAGCACCATAGTTCAAAAGAATCTATTCTTCGGCGCTCGGCCTTCCTTATAGTCCAGCTCTCGCAGCCATACATGACTACTGGGAATACCATTGCTTTGACCATGCGGACTTTTGTTGGCAGGGTGATGTCTCTACTTTTTATCATGCTGTTTAGGTTCGCCATCGCTTTCCTCCCAAGGAGCAGGCGTCTTTTAATTTCATGGCTGCAGTCACAGTCTGCGGTGATCTGGGATCCCAGGAACGTGAAGTCTGTCACTACTTCCACAGCTTCCCCTTCTATTTGCCAAGGAGTGATGGGGCCGGATGCCATGATCTTAGTTTTTTTGATGTTGAGCTTCAAGCCCACTTTTGCGCTCTCCTCTTTTACTCTGAGCAAGAGGCTCTTTAGATCCTTTTCACTTTCAGCCATTAGAGTGGTATCATCTGCATATCTGAGGTTGTTGATCTTTTCCCCAGCAATCTTAATTCCCGCTTGTGATTCATCCAGGCCAGCATTTCGCATGATGTACTCTGCATATATATTAAATAAGCAAGGTGACAGTATACATCCTTGTCGTACTCCTTTTCCTATGCTGAACCAATCAGTTGTTCCGTATCCGGTTCTAACTGTCGCTTCTTGGCCCTTATACAGGTTTCTCAAGAGACATGTGAGGTGGTCTGGTACTCCCATCTCTTTAAGGACCTGCCATAGTTTGTTGTGATCCACACAGTCAAAAGCTTTAGCATAGTCAATGAAGCAGAAGTAGATATTTTTCTGGTACTCTCTTGCTTTCTCCATAATCCAGCGAATGTTGGCAATTTGATCTCTAGTTCCTCTACCTCTTCGAAACCCAGCTTGTACTTCTGGTAGTTCTCTATCCACGTACTGTTGAAGCCTAGCTTGTAGGATCTTGAGCATGACCTTGCTAGCGTGTGATATGAGTGCAATTGTGCGATAGTTTGAACATTCCTTGGCATTGCCCTTCTTTGGGATTGGAATGTATACTGATCTTTTCCAATCCTGTGGCCACTGTTGCGTTTTCCAAATTTGCTGGCAAATGGAGTGCAGAACTTTAACAGCATCATCTTCTAAGACTTTGAATAGCTCAGCTGGAATACCATCACCTCCACTAGCTTTGTTGTTAGTAATGCTTTCTAAGGCCCATTTAACTTCACATTCCAGGATGTCTGGCTCAAGGTCAGTGATTATACCGTCGTGTTTGTCAAGGACATTGAGGTCTTTCTTGTATAGTTCTTCTGTGTATTCTTGCCATCTTTTCCTAATCTCTTCTGCTTCTGTTAGGTCCCTACCGTTTTTGTCCTTTATCATGGCCAGCTTTGCATGGAACGCTCCCTTGATTTCTCCAATTTTCTTGAAGAGATCTCTAGTCCTTCCCATTCTATTGTTTTCTTCTATTACTTTGCACTGTTCATTCAGGAAGGCCTCCTTATCTCTCCTTGCTGTTCTCTGGAAATCTGCGTTCAGTTGGGTAAATCTTTCCTTTTCGCCTTTGCCTTTCGCTTTCCTTCTTTCCTCTGCTATTTGTAAAGCCTCATCAGAAAGCCATTTTGCTTTCTTGCATTTCTTTTTCTTTGGTATGGTGGTGATTGCTGCCTCCTGTACGATGTCACGAACCTCTGTCCATAGTTCTTCAGGCACTCTATCTATCAAATCCAGACCCTTGAATCTATTCTTCACCTCTACTGTATATTCATCAGGGATGTGATCTAGGTCAAACCTGAATGGCCTCGTGGTTTTCCCGATTTTCTTCAGTTTAAGTCTGAATTTTGCAATGAGTAGCTCATGATCTGAACCACAGTCAGCTCCAGGTCTTGTTTTTACTGACTGGATAGAGCTTCTCCATCTTTGACTGCAAATTATATAGTCAATCTGATTTCGGTGTTGCCCATCTGGTGATGTCCATGTGTAGAGTCGCCTCTTAGGTTGTTGGAAAAGGGTGTTCGCTATGACCAGTGTGTTCTCTTGACAAAACTCTGTTAACCTTTGCCCTGCTTCATTTTGCTTTCCAAGGCCAAACTTGTCTGTTATTCCGGTTACCTTTTGACTTCCTACTTCAGCATTCCAGTCCCCTATGATGACGAGGACATCATTTTTTGGTGTTAGTTCTAGGAGGTGTTGTAGGTCTTCATAGAACCGGTCCACTTCAGCCTCTTCTGCATCAGTGGCTGGGGCATAGACTTGGATTACTGTGATGTTGAATGGTTTGCCTTGGAATTGGACAGAAATCATTCTGTCATTTTTGAGATTGTATCCCAGTACTGCCTTTTGCACTCTCTTGTTGACTATAAAGGCAACACCATTTTTTCTACGAGATTCCTGGCCACAGTAGATGATATAATGGTCTTCTGAGTTAAATTCGCCCATTCCTGTCCACTTTAGTTCACTGATTCCTAAGATATCGATGTTCAGTCTTGCCATCTCATTTTTGACCACGTCAAGCTTACCTTGATTCATAGATCTTACATTCCAGGTTCCTATGTAGTATTGTTCTTTGCAGCATCGAACTTTCCTTTCACCATCAGACACATCCACAACTGAGCGTCCTTTCGGCTTTGGCCCAGCCGCTTCACTCTTTCTGGGGTTACTTGTACTTGCCCTCTGCTCTTCCTCAGTAGCATATTGGACACCTTCCGACCTGAGGGGCTCATCTTCCGGCGTCATATCTTTTAGCCTTTTTTACTGTCCATGGGGTTTTCTTGGCAAAGATACTGGAGTGGGTTGCCATTTCCTTCTCCAGTATAGTTCTTCTCTAGTATAGTTCCGAGTTCTTAGTTTCATTTAAATATATTAGATGTTTATACTATACTATGCTGAAAGTTTATACTACCTCTATGCTGATCCTAGGTTGCAACTCCATTGCCTCATTGTGTGCTCTGTTTTTGCCATGTTAAGCATCATTTCCCTCACAAGAGGATACATAGTTCTGCCCAGTTCTCACTAAAGGTTGTACATATGATGAGTGATACTGTTTTATGCTGAGGCTTGCTCTAGGGGCGTGCATTACAAAAAATTTAAGCCCAAGATATACACAGAAACCACTGGTTCAGGTCATTACCATGATGCTCAGAAAAAGTAATGCAAAACCAAGGTTCTTATGAAACCCAGAATGGAACAATTTGTGTTGTTTTTCATCTTAGGATGGTGGTATCCAGCTATAGCATGCACTATTGTTTTTCTTTGATTCTACTGATTGCCTAAGCAATGCTATTTCTCCCTTCCAACTGGATCCTTGAAAGGAAGGAGCACAGAGTGTTTTGAACTGAACACAGTCAGTCCGCACTGGAGACAAAGTGCAGAGACACATTTCTGTTTCCCTCCTTCCTTTGTGGAGATGGAGCCCTTTTGTTCTTTAGAAGTGCTATGGCTAGGAAAATAGACAGCTGGGAGTAACTTGTTCAGGGGCCTATAGAATTTGGTCCCTTGGTCCAATTTGCTTGAAACTTGGAAGTTCTTTAGTGGACAGGAATCACTCACTTTGCTTCAATTTTGGTGTCATTTTGTTGAAAAATAGCTGTTCAGCCCCCTCCCCAAAAAGTCCCTAAAAGGGAATAATGGCAGACTGACAGGAAGGCATGGTGGGGGGAGAGGATGAGCAAAGTAAGTTACTTCCTGTTTGTGAAAGGAAACAAATAGACCACGACAAGGAAGGGTGGTGAATGCAGTCAGTGGAAAGGTTGGAAAAAATATTGTCAGTCAGTTACTGTGAGAGTAGGAGAAAGAAATGAACACAGACAGCTTTTTAAAAAATATCAGAGCTCTCCTGCTATGCTGCCTCTTGATCTCCATTTAGTCACTTACTTTGGGGGGTCTGTAATCTCAGCCTGATCTCCCAACATTAAAAGAAACGAAGAAAGAAAAGAAATGGCACCATGTATGAGGTGGAGCTGATATGATTGGTGGTGCACATTGTATACTTTTTAGTATAAAGGCGCCTCCATGAACTATTGATGGACTTATGAGTTCATCCAAGCATGCTGTCCTCCTGTAGACCATCCTTGACTTGTTTCTGAAGGAGAACCAGACCCTCCATTTCAGCATGAATTTCTCATGAGAAGGAGATGTGACATACTTACCATTTTGCTGCCATACATCCCTTTCTTCAAAGCTCTGGCTTGATTGTGTTATTTGTAGCCTTTATGGTTGTTAGGAAACATGGTTTTAAAACAAGAATAGTTGACAGTGCAAGCAGGGCATAGTTTATAGCTCCCAGAGCTACAGAAAACAGCTGTATGCGAGCATAAACGCAGAGAGCTGTCTGTCTGAAGACAGCTCGGGGTTACTATCGGCCCAATTCTCAGTTGTAAATAAAGCCCCAATTGTTCCAGTCTTGTAGAGCCCAGAGGCCATAATGTCAGCTTTAACTAGTTATCTGGGAATTCCTCCAGCACAAGAGCAATCCTTGCATGGTAGAAAGCACACAGAGCGAATCTCTGCAAATTCCTCAGAGGGTGGCAAGGGAGGTGGGGGAAGCAAAACAAAACACAGAGAGCAAGACAATTGTCTGTTTCTGGCTCCCAGAGTGACCCTTTAGTTTCATAGGAAGCCAAGTGCAAGGCAGACCAAACCTTTTCTTGACATAATTCCCAAATGGCCAATTGGTAACTCCATGGGAAAAAATTGCCTGCTGCCCAGCAACCTGGCATTTAAAGGTTCTAGTCTTAAAGGTCTAAGCTGTCATGATAGGGTCATGCTATGGCAGGGGCTTTGTGTGTGCATACATGCATCTGAGACAGCACTTTCCCATTTCTTCCCACCCCACCCCACCCCACCCTACCCCACACAGTCTTCTGTTCTGCTGCCACCAGCTTGAACTCAGCCTGTCTCATTTACCCAAGGTCTGGACACCAGCAAAAGGCTGTCTGTGCATGTCCAAAGTGCTGACGATTTCAACCCTCACTGTCCTCTCGCTTGCATGCATATGTGAACAAGCAGCTAGACACATAGGGAGGTACTTTGAACACAGTCTGCTTTTTTAAAAAAAGGACAAGGAAGGACTTTGTTCATTGCAACACAGCTTTACAGTCTTAGAGCACCTTTAGCCAGTGTGGTGTGGTCCCTACTCATGCCATGGAAGCTTGCTGGGGGACCTTGGTCCAGTCTCATACTCTCACATACTCCCTCACAGGGTTGTTGTGAGAACAAAATAGAGCAGAGGAGAATGTTATGAGCCACCTTGGGTCCCCTGGGGTGAAATATGGGGTATAAATGAATTCAATAAATAAACAAGAGAAAAGAATAATATGTCACATAGGACTGTGGCAGACCTAAGACCTGAAAGTAAAACACTTTAATGAGCCTCAGTTCAGTTCAAAACCTTTATTGGCATAGATCAGAATCATACACAATCGCCATTCAGTTCATGGGTTTAACACACATCTTCCTCATTAAAAAAAAAAACAACCATAAATTTTATTGAGAGACACATCTTCCTCATGATAAGGCAGTTACAAAACTTAGCAACCGCTTCAATAATTACTATGTTTTGTGAGCCTCACTATAGAGAAGAAGAAGAGGAGGAGGAGGAGATTGGATATATACCCTGCCCTTCACCTCGAGTCTCAGAGCAGCTTACAATCTCCTTCCCTTCCCCCTCCCCACAACAGACACCCTGTGAGGTAGGTGGGGCTGAGAGAGCTCTGAGGCAACTGCTCTGGAGAGAACTGTTGACTGACCCAAGGTCACCCAGCTGGCTGCATGTGGAGGAGTGGGGGAATCAAACCTGGTTCTCCAGATTAGATTCCTCCTTTCTTAACTGCAACACCAAACAGCTGTGGCCTCAGCATCCCTCTCAAGAGGGATGGGAACAGTCACCGCTAGAACAATGCATCTTGAATGGTATGACCTGAACACACACTTGAACCAACCTTTGAGCCCCATTAACAGGGCGTTTCGATCTTTCAACCCTCCCTGCCCTAGTTGTCTGGAAGCCCCTTGTCCATTTCAGGGTTTGGGAGTTCATGCCCTCATGGGACCCTGGAACTCCTTCCTCCGATCAACTTGGAGCATAAATCTCACAGGCTTTATTTCCTGTTTTCATATTTTATCATGCTTTTCAATAGACACCCATCTTTCCCATTCCTGGCAGCTGGGCAAATGGTCATCTGTTTGCAGGAAACTCACCTCTGCTCTGCTGGCAATTTGAACATTCGATGGCCCTCCTCCCTCGAGAAACTTTAACGCATCTGACTTCTCCTGAGCATGACATAACCAGGGAACAGACATTCCATTTTCTCTACATATCATGCTGGCAAAGCAGGTTTGTGTGAGTGGGCTTCCTAGCTGAGACCAGTTTCCTATTTTTTGGCTTCCCAGCATTGCGAACGAGAGCCAGGAAGCCGGGGGAGACTGAAACGCACTTGTGACCATGAGTGGGGCCACGCTCCAGCTTGCCAGCAGCATATTCAGTCCGCATGGTGGGTGAGCCCAATGGGTTTTTACAGGGTCTGGAATTTACGAGCAAGGAGAGAGGATGCTAAGATTCAGGGGAGCTTTAGTAATTAAGTCGAATAGTGTTCAAATACATGGAAGCATAGATCTTTGTGCCTGAACAACAACAGGAGGGCCCAGTCTGCATCTAGCATTTGCTCCATTGTTGTACCAAACCCACACTGGAACAGAAAAAGGTGAGGCTCAAAACCACTTTCAAATACCCCGGGCCAACGCTGTACTGACTGCAGAGTCACCCCTGAATGGTTATAAAACATCCATAAATCTCTAAAACCAAGAGATCAAAGGAAGTGAAACTGGCATGCAGTCTGGACACTGCCATGAAATTCGACAATCAATCAAAGTGAAAGTGGCTTGCAATGTCGACAGGAATTTCTGTTCCAGTGTGGGTTCGGTAAGACAGCGGAGCAAATGCTAGACGCAGATCGGGCCGAGGAACAGCTAATGGCTTGGTCTGTCTTTAGACTGCGGAACAAGGATCTCCCCCAACAGAAGAGGTGAAAGAGCAATTAAAGGGGGGGCTTGGAAGAACTGAGGGTTAAGAGGGGGCAGGGCTATTTTTGGGCAGGAACGCACAGGAACGGAGTTCCGGCTGGCTCCCAAGTTGGCCACACCCAGCAGGAACCCATTAGCATAACAGGCCACACCCAGCAGTAGAAACTCATTAGAACTGGCTACATTAGGGGTGTGTGGCCTAACATGCAAAGGAGTTCCTGCAACAAAAAAGGCCCTGGGTTTTGACAACAAACAAGGTAAACAGAATAAAAGGCGAAAGGTGGGTGTGACTGGATGAGCATGCTTCTGGTAACATGGGGGTGCGGCCTAATGTGCTAATGAGCGGTACAGTCAGGGGTGTGGCCTAATATGCTAATGAGTTCCTGTTGCTGGGTGTGGTTTATTATGCTAATGAGTTCCTGCTGGGCTTTTTCTACAAAAAAAGCCCTGAGAGGGGGTTATGTCTTCCTTGGAGGGGAACGGGTTTGAGCTTCCCCACCGCGCCATGTTCCTAAGCAGCAGTGGTCCTGGCAGAATTTGATCCATGTAGACTTGTGCATTTCCTCAGCAGATCAAATAGCACCCCCCATGAACCTCTTCAGATTAGGGAAATGGTAGTAGGGAGACTGAGGCCCCTTCTTTGTCACAGCTACAAGCTAAGTTTGGCCCTGCATGAAGAGAATGGATTGTGACTTTTACACAGGGCGTAGGGTGGGAGACCACAGACCAACCCCTGTTCTCCATAATGTGTGAATCAGCTTTACATACATACACAGGCAACTTCCATGGGATCAGGGTTCCTGTATTTTTCCTCATGCCCAGAGCTCCCCTGAGTATCATACCATCCCTAATGAGTCACCACCAAGGTACAAGACCATTCTAGTTGTAGAAACTAACCATGTGATGACAATTTTAATTTTATATACACAGGTTCTTACCATATATAAATGCTTTGGTTGTTTGTTGTTCAGTCGCACAGTCGAGTCTGACTCTTCATGACCCCATGGACCAGATCACGTCAGGCCTTCCTGTCTTCCGCCGTCTTCTGAAGTTGGCTCAATTTCATGTTCGTTGCATCGATGACACTGTCTAACCATCTCATCCGTTGCCGTCCCCGTCTTCTTTGACCTTCAATCTTTCCCAGCATCAGGGTCTTCTCCAGTGAGTGCTCTCTTCTCATTGGGTGGTTAAAGTATTTGAGCTTCAGTTTCATTATCTGGCCTTCCAGGGAACAGTCAGGGTTGATTTCTTTTAGGATTGACTGATTTGATCTTCTTGCAGTCCAAGCGACCCTCAAGAGTCTTCTCCAGCACCATAGTTCAAAAGAATCTATTCTTCGGCGCTCGGCCTTCTTTGCTTTGGTACCTGTGCACTAAACCAAAAGTTCACCAAGCCAACAAAAAAATGTCTTCTGAACACCTGTACCTGTTTTCTCTCTCTGTCCCCAACTGGCCCTGTCAAATCTATAATGCACAATGTGTACAGTTGGATAGCCATGACCTTCCAACTTGGGGAACATCTGCTATCCAAATTATATGCAAGCCATTTGAGCTGGCCACCTTTCATGGCACATTCATGGAGAGTCAGTGCAATTTCACAGATTACCAGTGGGCATGAAATGCTCCGCAAAGAGCCTGCATTTTGAATACTCAGAAATAGAAGGACTGACTGTTCCTGGCTTCAGAATCACACAATCTGCTACAAGGACACTTTCTGGAGGAGGAGCAGGGGTTAGGGACACGATTCCCAATAAAGCTTGGAAGACCTATGCATGCGTTCAAGATTGCATACGTATGTAATCACCATCAAGTCAAATCACAACTGACTGATGGCGACTCCAGCAAGGGGATGTCAAGGCAAGTGAGAAGCGGAGGTGATTCGCCATTGCCTTTGGTCTTTTCTGCACCCATCTGTTCCCCTGCAGTTTGTCCACAGACGGGACCTTTCTCTGCAGAATCTCCCTCACTGGTCTCCCATCCAAGCACTGAACCTGCTTAACTTCTGAGATGGGGCAAGATCTGGCTATACCATGCCACCTTTCCTCCCCATATTCAAGACTGAATGCCCCCCCCAAAAAAAGTATTTTACAAATATGTGGGGGTTTTATACCTTACAAAAACTTGACAGTGTTATCAATATGTTTACCATATGTTTCATTAAGTTTCCATGTCAAATGCAGGTAGTACTATATTAAGACTACGGAGATCAGTTCCCCTGGAGAAAATGGCTGCCTATGGAGATCCGTTCCCCTGGAGAAAATGGCTGCCTATGGAGATCAGTTCCCCTGGAGAAAATGGCTGCCAATGGAGATCTGTTCCCCTGGAGAAAATGGCTGCCTATGGAGATCAGTTCCACCGGAGAAAATGGCTGCCTATGGAGATCAGTTCCACCGAAGAAAATGGCTGCCTATGGAGATCCGTTCCCCTGGAGAAAAGGGCTGCCTATGGAGATCTGTTCCCCTGGAGAAAATGGCTGCCTATGGAGATCCGTTCCCCTGGAGAAAATGGCTGCCTATGGAGATCCGTTCCCCTGGAGAAAATGGCTGCCTATGGAGATCAGTTCCCCTGGAGAAAATGGCTGCCTATGGAGATCCGTTCCCCTGGAGAAAATGGCCACCTTGAAGGGAAGATTCTATGGCATTATGTCCCAGTGAGATCACTCTCCTCCCTAAATTCCACCCAAAAATCTCCAAGAAATTCCCAGTTCAGAGTTGGCAACACTAAGTAGGAGAGGGTGGTGGACAGCACTGAAGGAGAAGGAGGTCAACAAGGAGGGGAGTAAATGAGAACGTTTGCCAATTCACATGTTACCGAGTACACAGGTTGGGTCTGAGGTCCCTACCCTGTGTCCTCTGTAACAATCACGTGTGAAATGCTAGTTGTCCTCAATTCCCATATTCCAGTGTCCAATCTGGATCTTCTGATTTCTCCCTGCACCATCTTCCTGACCTAGAATGGTCTTGGAGTACATTATCTGGCTGCTTGGAAAACTCATGTGTATATACTAGGACATTCCTGGGACCACTGCATGCTCAGAAAATGGAATAGGGAGTATCTGAAGCCCTTTCTTCACCCATGCTGAAGACTGAGGTGCCCCTACCATGCTTGTGTAGCTGTTACACTGTTCAGATGTGGAGTGGGGACCCCAGACCAAACATATGTACTCTGTAATGTGTGAAGAGGGTTATTATGAGCCTGCAGGAGCCATCTCTGAACTGAGGCTGTTGAAACAAGCAGCAGTTGTTGTGGTTTTCTCGGCTTCTGTCTAGCTCTTTGAATGCTGGGGAGTCTAAAATAACAGGCTTCCCTTTTTAATAACACATTAAAAGCCAATGATTTGCAGCACTGTGGAGTCTGTGGGATTCACCTCCCCCTTCTCTGTCCCCCCCCCTTTTTTACCTAGCATGGGGTGAAAATGTGCAGTTGCTGTCTTCAAAGGAAATAACTCCAAGGGAATATGCAGAGTTGGAGGCCAGAAGATGTGCAATTATAAACATCTCCTGCCGAGTATGTCATGCCTCCAGGTTTTGTAAGTGCCTTTTAACTTCTCTGTTTTAATCACTGGTCAGAGAAAGCCAGAAATAGACCGACACGCTATGCCAACGATGAAATAAGAATGCTCCTGTCTTGTGTGGCAGGATGACCTCACTGCCTTGAATTCTGTTTTTCAAAGTAAGCTAAGAGGGAGGCAGAACCTATTATGAAAAGCACCTTAAGAACATCCTGGCCACTGATGACCAGAGAGGTAATGGGAGGAAAGTCAGTCTGTGTGGCAAGAATATCTACAAAGGTAAGAGCTGAGGTGGCTTAAGTGGTTAAGATGCTGAACTGCAGGCTGTGGAAGGTCAGTAGTTCAGCAGTTCGAGACCCGAGTGTGCCGCATGATGGAGAGAGCTCCCGTCTCTAGTTCCAGCTCCTGCCAACCAAGCAGTTCGAAAGCAAGAAATTGCAAGTAGATAAATAGGCACCACTTCGGTGGGAAGGTCACAGCGTTCCGTGCGCATCCGTGTTTAGTCATGCCGGCCACATGACCACGGAAACGTCTTCGGACAGCGCTGGCTCTTCGGCTTTGAAACGGAGATGAGCACCGCAACCCTAGAGTCGGACTCGACTGGCTTTTGAGCAAGGGAAACCTTTACCTTTACTAAGTGCCATCAAGTCACAACTGACTTATGGCGACCTTCACAAGGGGCTTCCAAAGCAACTGAGAAACCGCGGTTCGCCATTGCCTTCCTTTGCAGAGTCTCCCTTGGTGGCCTCCCATCCAAGTACCCACCCTGCTTAGCTTCTCAGATCTGATTACACCATGCTGTCTTCCCCCTTGGCAAGTATATCTACACTATTGTAAATGGGAGGACCTGGAGCCAGACCAGAGAGGTCCACAAGAGAAGGCACCCCTGAAAGCATGCATGCCCCAGTTCGTTCAGTCCTTTGGGGATGAGTGAAGCAATGACTTATGTTAGAAGCAGATCCTCTTGCCTCAGGCTGCTATTATGTAAAGGCAACTTTTGTCACCAGTGAAGCATTTCCAAAGCACAAAGGGGCTGTTTGTTGTTGTACACACAGAGACCCAAACAAACAAACAAACGAAAATGAAGAAAGGATTTCCTGGCTGCATTAACCTGCCGAATCTTTGGAATCAATTCTTTTCATCCATGCAACACCTGGGAGCACTGGCAATTACAGTCTATCCAAATTAAGGCTGTGATACTCCTGTAACCAGGGGGTGTTTCTTAACACAGGCTTCATTATTGATCGTTGTTATTAGCATCTCATTCCATAGAGGGGCCCCATCATTTAAACGTTCCCATTAAGAAACCAGGAATGTGTTTTTCTCTCTCCTTTTTCTGTCCCAAAGCAGGGTATCAGTGCAATTATTGTGCTGAGTGGGTGGCAGAAATGTAATTATGTAAACTAACTAAATCAAAAAAAGATTGCATAGTTCATTGTAGTTCATTTTTGGTCAACATCTTGGATCAGCAGCGGGTGCCAAATCTCTTTTTTCTATTAAAACAAGTTGATTGTGTCGAGTCTGGGTAAGCAGACTGTTCCAAGTGCCTGTGAGGGATGGTCCAATGCCCCCTCCCCCAGCTCCATCCTGGTTGGCAATTGATCATTCTGTCTACTCCTGTCGACTTACACCAATAATCTTCTGTCAAATTTTGAGGATGTTCTTCAATATCTATCAATATGAGGGTTCCCTGTGCAAAGAAATGCACAGATCCTTGGAAGCATGTGCTCAAAGTTCAAAAGCTTTGGCGAGTAGATAAAATGGGTACCACTCCTTAGAGAGGGTGGGCACACCAAACACCCCCCCCCTGTGGGGGATGTGTTAGCTGGCGTACGGAAGGTTCGGCTCGCAAGCTCGAAAGCCTTGAAGATCTCTTCGGCATCAAGAAGCCTGTAATGGGCCATTCCGGCCAGGCGGTGGAAGTATGGAGCTGCGACCCGAAGAGTCCTGGAGAGGAAGAGCTGACGTCATCCAGCCAAGCCAAGCCGAGTGAGAAAAATGCCGTCCGGATCATGTCTGAGTTGCAACTGAACAAATCCCTGTTGGATGCAAAATGTGTGCTATGCAAAGATTATATGTGTTGTCCTCCCTTACCCCTATAAAGCATTGTTAGTCCCTTGTGAAATGAGTAACTGTATAACTGTATAAAGCATTGTTAGTCCCTTGTGAAATGAGTAACTGTAAATCGCTCAGAGCCAGCAGCTCTGCAAGGATTGAGCGATCAATAAATTGAAAGATGATGATGATGATGATGATGATGATGATGATGATGATGATGATGATGATGATGATGATGATGATTATTTGTGTATGGGGGACTTTGATGTGATATAGTCTTACTATCACATTAGAGAATCATTGCCAACAGGCTTTCTAGTGTGGTATTAAAAATTCCTAAGGTATCATGGGCTGAACCCCATCCAAATTATAATGACTTGGCACCAGGCCTCTCATCCACCAGTTAATCTCTGTTGCCCACTTGCTTGCTTCTAACAGTCCTAACTCAGAGATCAGAAGGAATAAAAAGCTATACTTCCCAGAATTCACAGAGGCCTGGTGATGGTGGAGTCCACCAGACTTGTTCTTTCTGTGTTTTGCAGAAATTGTTTGTGTGTGTGTGTGTGGGGGGGAATCTGAGCTTTCACTCCAAGAATTATCCCAAATGGTTCTGAAACATTCATCTCTTACCCATATATTTTTGTCAGCAGGGGTGAAGTGGCTAAGAGATGACAAGTTGAATCCAGACAACACAGAGGCGGTGCTGGTCTGTAAGGGCATGGCTCTTGATGGGTACAGTTATTTGGGACTGGCAAAGCTAAGAGTTTGGAAGTGTTTGGAAGTGTTCTTCAATCCTTCTCCTGAGTTGGAGAGACAGATTAATCCAGTACTACCTGCATTTGACATGGAAACTGATTTTGTTCCCTTTTTTTCTTTTTTTTTTGGTATTTTGCTGGTTCATGCTTCAGCAGCCTTGAGGCTGGGCTGTTGGAATGTACCATCCATGAAGCTGCACTTGAAGATGGTCTGGAAACTTCAGTGAATGCAAAATGCGGCAGACTGTTTGCTGGATGGAGTTAGCCTTAATTTGCATATTACACTAGTAGTCAACTCAAGATGCTGGTTATGACACATAATGCCCTTTATGGTCTAAGACCAAGATGCCTTCAGGTCCACCTATCTCGATATTACTCCAAGGTGGCACCTTTGATCATCAGGCCAAGACCTACGTAGAGTGCAGACTAATTAGATCAGCATCTGCTCACTTCAGAGCTTTGTCAGTGGTGGCCTCTGGGTCATGAAATAGTCTTCCTGCTCAGATCAGGAAGGCCTTCGCTTATATTAACATTTAGATGGCATTGCAAATCCACATTCTTTCAATGGACCTGCCGGTAGATGAAAAATGTTCTTGTTGTCTCAAGTAGTTTAAACTGTGTAATAGGCAGGTTTGTTTTGTTTTATTCTGGTGTGTTTCGAAAGCCCACTTTGACTCCTCTTTAGAAGAAAGGCAGGCTTAAACAAATTTTGCTGGTTCATGCTTCAGCAGCCTTGAGGCTGGGCTGTTGGAATGTACCATCCATGAAGCTGCACTTGAAGATGGTCTGGAAACTTCAGTGAATGCAAAATGCTGCAGACTGTTTGCTGGCTGGAGTTAGCCTTAATTTGCATATTACACTAGTAGTCAACTCAAGATGCTGGTTATGACCCATAATGCCCTTTATGGTCTAAGACCAAGATGCCTTCAGGTCCACCTATCTCGATATTACTCCAAGGTGGCACCTTTGATCATCAGGCCAAGACCTACGTAGAGTGCAGACTAATTGGATCAGCATCTGCTCACTTCTGAGCTTTGTCAGTGGTGGCCTCTGTGTCATGAAATAGCCTTCCTGCTCAGATTAGGAAAGCCTTCGCTTATATTAACATTTAGATGGCATTGCAAATCCACATTCTTTCAATGGACCTGCCAGTAGATGAAAAATGTTCTTGTTGTCTCAAGTAGTTTAAACTGTAATAGGCAGGTTTGTTTTGTTTTATTCTGGTGTGTTTCGAAAGCCCACTTTGACTCCTCTTTAGAAGAAAGGCAGGCTTAAACAAAAAGTATTAAACAAACAAGTAAATGAATAGATAGATAAACAGACAAATAAAATAAAATCACTTTGTTCACATTAACTGTTAAAGATTGTCTCACTGCATTGGCCCTTTAAGTTCTTTGGGATTTTTTTTTAAAAATACATGGCTGGTGGGAAGTGTTCAATTTGGTGACCCAGAAGTAAAAGGCCATAACTCGAAAAGTTTCTATTTGTTGACAAAAGATAATAATCCTTAGGCAGAAAATACAGCTGCTATTTCACCAGCTATCACAAGATGTCGCCATCATAACACTACAAGATCTTAGCAACAACACACACACACACACACCCATGCAGAATCACCAACAAGGCTACAAAACAGTTTTTCCCCCAGTATGCAGTTCTAGGTTTCAGAAATACAGGCAAGTCAGGTTTAATATGTTGTATAAGTAGATCTGAATGAATGCTTTCTTTCTGTTCTGTGTCAGCATCATACCAGCAGTTTTAACTGCTTTTAAGATATATGTGGATATATAGACTATGCTAGACAGATATCAATGTACACAAACAAACTGACTCATTTGTATAAGAACAAGAAAGCAATTCAATTGTTTTTCAATCTCTACAAATAAAAACAAGCTTGAAAATAAGTACCGTATTTTCCTGCGTATAAGACTACTTTTTAACCCAGGGAAATCTTCTCAGAAGTGGGGGGTCGTCTTATACGCCGGTACGCCAGAAGCATCAGCACAGCTCTATATTTTAACGGGAAAACTCTATATTTTAACTGGAAAAGTTGGGGGTCGTCTTATACGCCCAGTCGTCTTATACGCCGGAAAATACGGTACTATAATATATATATGTATATACAGTTAAAACCAAGTAAAACATAATGTAGGATAAAACAATTACTCATTGTAAGTTTTCCTGATGGAGCTTTATCGCTGATTGTAAGAACATAGTTACATTCATTGATATTTCCAGGACAGAGTAATTTAGAAGACGGTGCACTTTTAAAGCATCAGGAAGATTCGTCATGTTGGCTAAGATAGAGTTTAAATACCTAACACATAAATCCAAGTAAAATTGACAATGCAAACAACTATACAAAACAGTTTCAGTACATCCAGAATTGCAATGGCAAAGTCTGTCCTCATATATTATATTGTTATATCTCCCGTGCAAGATTGCTGATGGTATTACATTGAATCTTGCTAGAGAAAAGGCTCTGCGCTGTTGCTGTACTTGTATACCAGATAGATATGGGGCCATTTACCTTTATAGAGTCAATCTATCTCATGTTGAGTGTTCCTCTTTTAATTTCCTTTTTGAATGTATTTTAACACACATGTTTAAACTTAAATTCAGAGAACAACAACTGGTCATTTTAGAGGGGAGTCATGGTTGTTTTGATTTGACTTGAAATAATCTTAAAATTTCAATTCCTCCAGCCCCATTTCTCTGTGTACAAAACATTCAGTCAGTTCTGATAGAACAAGGTGCTTCCTTTTCTATGAAAATTAAAGTTCAGGGAATAACTGTAACTTTATAAGGATGCACATTTTCACTATATCACAAACATATGATTGGTATATTTCCGATGCCAGGTTAAGTGCCTTTTTTTTTTTTTGCTTAGGTCTTTCATTGAATGTCACTTCTCTTCCACTTTCGCCTGTTTGAATGCAGTGACTCTTTCCTGTTCCTGTTTAATGTTGACTTTGTCTTACTTGATATGCTGCTAAGTAATTGTTTTACCGGTTTTATGCTGCCATTGTTTTTAAACTGTTTTTCGCTAATGCGGCTAATGAGCTTTTAAGGAGATTTGTGGTTACTTTGTGTTGCCAGCTCCTGCTGCTACATGTTTATTTTTATTGTTCTAAGTTATTCATCACAGTGCTTATGATTTATTGTTTAGGGAATGGCGCTATATGGTTTCTGGCAGGGCAGACTGCGAGTTCAGTATATGCATGTTTTCATTTTTTTGGGGGGGGCATCAAATTACAGCTACCATATGGCAACCTCATGGGGTTCTCAAGACAAGAGACATTGAGAGGTGGTTTGCCACTGCCTGCCTCCGTGTCACGACCCTGGTATTCCTTGGAGGTCTCCCTTCCAAACACTGACTAGGGCCAACCCTGCTTAGCTTCCAAGATGATGAGATTGGGCTATCCGAGGCTATCTAGGTCAGCAACTAAATGTATGAAACGTCCAAAATGCACTCCAATCTGTGTGAACAGATCCACACAACAATTCTGAAGAGGGCAACATTTGTATCTGATGCTCCCTCAAATACTGCAACCCGTGTCTGTGCTAGTCACTACTTCCACTATTTATCTCCTTCTTGTTCACACCACAGGATTCGGGTATTTGGGGTATAGTTTAGGTTATACATTCTTTACAGATTACTAATTTATGGAGAAAAGCCTCAGGGCTATTTTTGGGCAGGAACGCACAGGAACGGAGTTCCGGCTGGCTCCCAAGTTGGCCATGCCATACCCAGCAGGAACTCATTATCATAATAGGCCACACCCAACAGCAGAAGCTCATTAGGATTGGCTACATTAGGGGTGTGTGGCCTAACATGCAAAGGAGTCCCTGCTACAAAAAAGCCCTGGGTTTTGACAACAAACAAGGTAAACCGAATAAGAAGCAAAAGGTGGGTGTGGCTGGATAACCACACTTCTGGTAACATGTGGGTGCGGCCTAATGTGCTAATGAGCTGTGCTGTCAGGGGTGTGGCCCAATATGCCAATGAGTTCCTGCTGTTGGGTGTGGCCTATTATGCGAATCAGTTCCTGCTGGGCTTTTTCTACAAAAAGATCCCTGAAAAGCCTACTGTTCCTTCAAATGAACCTCCCGTTCATTTCATCAACTTCCAGTTTGGTGCTCAGGCCATAAACTGATATGTCCTTTCAGATGCTAACAAGAGCCAGCTTTCAGTCAACAGCACACAGGTTTTACTCAGTGCCCAATGGTCTTTGTAAACAGAATTGCAGTAGCCCTTTACAACAGTGCTGTAAGATAGGCCAGTATGAGCATTGCCATATTACCAGGGAGGTGGGGTAGTGATGCTCTGTATTCTTGGGTGCTTTGGGGGCAAGGTGGGAAGGACTTCTGGAGTTCTGGCCCTGCTGTTGGACCTCCGTTGGGCAGCTTGTGCTGAATTCATCGTGTGAAGCTACCTTGGGAAAAAGGATTTCACATTAAAACAATAAAAAAGGGAATTGGTGTATGGCAGTGCAAGGGGATTCTCCTGCATGGATATTGGGAACCCAGAGGTATTTGTGTGCTAACAGCATGAGAGGTCTGGTGATTACCTACGCAGTCAGTGTTGTGACCTTGGCAGAGATAACAGAGAGCTCACACACACACACACACACACACAAACATTCCTTAAGGATGCTAGAATGCTTGAAACTTTCCTCTACGTAGATAGACGGAGGAAGAGAGGAGGGGGGGAGGAAATGGGGGAAAACTGAGCTTATAAATAAACGCTGGGAAGCCGAGAGGTTTCAGATCAGTTCCTGCAGCCGTTTGTATCCTGTCGTCTTTGCATCGCGTGCACCCCTGCACCCACACCCCCACACCCCAACGAGTGACACCGCAAGTGGCGCCCAATGTGGGGCATCTCTACAAGGATCAATTTCACCAACACCTGGCAAAGGCCCCTAGAAGTACTTCCTCGTCGTGATTCACGACCCCTCACTGGTGAGATAATAGGTGTCAAACTAGCACTACCCCTGCAGGCACATTTAAAGGAGCTACAGAGCATCACCCAGAAGGCTGGCAGGCCAGTGTCTTCTGTTTTTCCTCTGGCCTCTCTTACATGCAATGCAGAGGCCCACCTTGCTTATTCCCAAGGGGCTCAATTGGTTTTACCTAAACCACCACAGTCTATTGTACTCTATCCCGCTCTGCCTTCAGTTCCAACTTTGATTTCAGAGGCATACCCTCTTCCCACTCCACTGAGCCTGTTGCCAATGGCTCAGCCTGATAAGCAGCAGCATTCTCTTCCCACTTT
>NW_015165316.1:127413-147115 GCF_001447785.1 Gekko japonicus | reverse complement strand
AAGCATCACATTCTAGTTCCAGAGCAGCTACATACTCTTTCAAGTCTCTCACAAAAAGCTTCTAGGCCATATCTTGATTTTATTAATAACCTGCAGGAAACTTTAAGATGTCAAAATGATACTGCAAAAATTCCAACAGAAATCATACATCAGTTGGCTAGAAAAACCACTTTGCAAGAAAGTTGTTGTTTAATAACTGGACTGGGCAAAGACCCCTCTCTTTCTGATTTGGCAACAGCCATACCATAAGGCCATAGGCCCCCTGAGTGACCTTTACAGGACAAGGATAGCTCAATTTCTTTCTTTTAAATTGCCCGACTCCTATACTTTATGAGGCCATGATTTAATAAGCAAACTTGGTACATCTTTTACAATTCTTGAAGAAGAGTGGCAACTGGCATCATTTGAGAGCTGTTATTTAGCCTCCAAATGCTTATCAACTGTTTTCTTTTATTGAAAGATTGCTTATATTATGTGGACAGAGAAAAAATTGTCTTTTACTGTCCCCGTAGAAAACTTGTTAGAATTCTGCCACACGTTATCACTGAAGAGTCTTAAACTCACTATTCAGCCTTTTAGAGACAGACACCCCTGTGCGCTCATTTCTTTACTGACCTAAGGTTTTTTTTTCATTACGTACTGCAACACATCTGCAAAGGCAATCTCAGTACTCTTAATGAGAGGCTGGACAAAACTTTTTATTGTACAATGTTTTTTCCCTTTCACTCTTATCTTAAGGCACCAGCTGGCCTCATTATCTCCCTAAAGCCTCAAAGTTTTTCTTGTTGCGGTCTGTTTCATTCTCTTCACTGCTTAAATTGTTTAATTTCTAGTTTGCCTGCAACCTGATATCTTGCTCCTACCTATGGCACTTTTCACTACTGCTTTTTGTGATCAGTTGGCAACTCTTAGCTAAGCAAAAATGCATTTTCCACTTTTCTTCCTGTGGAGAGCCATCAGTTTTTTCATCAAAACTCCAGTGGCTGTTACACAGTTTGGTATTCCCTTGGGGGAGAGCCAAACCATTGTGACTTCCTGCCCTTATTGTGCAGGTGTTTTCTCACTGCCCTGACCTACAACACCTTGAAAATGTGCATGTTTTTATTTATACTTCTCTGATGCTCTTTTGGTTTGGGGCCACTCCATGAGTCCATGGCCAAGCTGAGTCATGAGTAGCCACCTTTTGCCTGGCCTCACTCCTGTGCAGCAAGGCACACAGCCCAAGAGCTGGTGTGCTATAGCGATTAGAGTGTTGGTTAGAGACTCAGGTTTGAATCCTCGCTCTGCAGCGGAAGCTTTCTGGATAACCTCGGGCCAGTCACTCGCTCTTAGCCTAACTTATCACCCAGGCTTGCTGCGAGGATAAAAAGAAGAGGAGAACAGGCTGCTTTGGGCCCCCAGTGGGGAGGGAAAAAAGATAAAGATTTCCCTTGCTCGAAAGCTAGTCTAATCCGACTCTAGGGATGCGATGCTCATCTCTGTTTCCAAGCCCAAGAGCCAGCCTTGTCCACAGATGTTTCCGTGGTCATATGGCCGGCATGACTAAATGCAGAAGCACACAGAGTGCTGTTACCATCCCACCAAAGTGGTACCTACTTATCTGCTTGCAATTTCTTGCTTTTGAACTGCTAGGTTGGCAGGAGCTGGGTCCAGAGATGGGAGGTCACTCCATCATGTGGCACTAGGGTTTCGAACTGCCAAACTACAGACCTTCCTGTCAGAAGCTCAGAGTGTTAACCTCTAAGCTACCGCAGCAGGGTATAAATGAAGTAAATAAATAGCTGGGGAACTTTTCCAAGCATGGAGAGAAGTCACACAATAGCACTGCCACCTAAACTCCCTGCAGAACTGCCCTTCCTGCCCCTCCTCTCTTTGAATTTCTGTTGAATCAAAATGGAATTGATATGGAACAGGATCCAAAATTCTTTTTTTAAAAAAAGAGGAAAAGGGATGGATGGATGGATTTCTAGGGGAAAGAGGAATTAATAGAGTGTCTCTTAACGATGCTAGCAACCTTCAAGATCAAGGCGCCAGTGTCCAAAGCTGAACTGCGTGTGTGGCAGTAGGCAAATAACTGGCAGGACTTTGGCATGGTATGGGCACTTGCTAGATTTTCATGTGCTTGTCCTGGGACCACCATGAAGCTGCCTTCTACTGAATCAGATCTTTGGTCCATCCAAGTCAGTATTGTCTACTCAAACTGGCAGCGGCTCTCCAGGGTTTCAAGCAGAAGTCTTTCCCATCACCTACTACCTGATCCTTTTAACGGGAGATGCTGGGGATTGAACCTGGGAGGCTGAGCAGAGGCGCTTCCACTGAGCCACAGCACAATGACCTTGTGCACTAACTAAGGCCTCTCTCACACCTTGTTGGATTTTGCACTGTTTCCATGAGTGTTACTTTTATGTAGCTTCTGGAAAGCCCCTAGAGCTGCATTTGGAAGATCCTGCTTCTACAAAACATCTGAGGGATTTCAAGAGGAAGCATAAAGACTGTCACGAAGAGAAGCCAGATCTCTCAGTGGAAATCTAATATTCTACGCAAAGACTTTTCCTGGAAAATGCACACCGCTTCTCGGTTATGAATGATGCAGTCTTCGCCACGTACATTCCTCCTTGGGACTTCTTTGAAAAGCATTCATGTGGCAGAAAACATTATGCTGAAATTGGCCCTTAGTCATACCACCTTCCACTCTGTTATGCGTCTGATGAGCCTGCACTATATATTGGTGCAGGAGAAGAAAGCCTTTTTAACTGTGTTAGTGGCTTGAGGAGCCCATCAAATGCTTCTGGCAACCTGCAAGATATTTATTTTTTCTTTCTTCCTTCCTTTTGTTTTGTTTTGTTCTGTTCTGTGAATAGCTGGATGCATTAATGGGGATTCTGCATCTCCCTAATGCATTTTATTTGTGGTTTGCCATTTTATGACTCAAAAAATGAGGCCTATCAAGGCTATTGATCCTGCTCACTGGACTTCCCACCTATGTCAGATCTCCTTCAGTGCTCATTCTAGAGCCTATTTCATTGCCTAGGGAGTGCAAAATCTCAAGGACTTACTGGTCCAATGGCTATTGCTGCATGCCTCAGTTTCAGAGGGTACATGCTTCATTTTTAGGACTGCCACGCCGCCAGGTCCCACACCACTCCAAGTGCTGGCAGGAGAAAACTTAAGACAGAAAAAAGCAGCCATGAGTACTTATTGGAAGTTGTTACAGGAAATGACAGAGCATTGATCTAGGAATTGCCAGGAACTCTATGGCTTTACCATAGCATCTCCAGTGATTCCTATAGCTACCTTTTATCACTTCCTGTACCAGCTTCCAATAAGTACACAAGGCTATATTTTTATTAATTTTTTTCTCCTGCGACACTGTGCCCACAATCCTCTAAGCCTATTTGTTTTATTTCACTATAGGTAGCAACCAGAAGGATTCACTGTGACAGAAAGCTGAAAGACATAAAGAGGAGCTCTGGAAAGCCAACTCCTTCCAGAGCCAGTTTGGTGTAGTGGTTAAGTGTGCGGACTCTACTCTGGGAGAACTGGGCTTGATTCCCCACTCCTCCACTTGCACCAGCTGGGTGACCTTGGGGAAGCCATAGTTCTGTCAGAGCTGTTCTTGAAAAAGAACAGTTTCTGTCAGAACTCTCTCAGCCCCACCTGCCTCACAGGGCGTCTGTTGTGGGGAGGGGAAGGGAAAGGAGTTTGTAAGCCGCTCTAAGACTCCTTTGGGTAGTGAGGGGCAGGATGTAAATCCAATCTCTTCTCTTCTTCTTCTTCTAATGTTTTTACTTACAGTTCAGGCCTGTGGTGTGCAAGTTGGGACTTCCTCCTCCTCCGTACACCATTTCCACGCTTCAAATGGTCTGGGGGTATTATTTCCCCTATTGAGGGGCTGCAGGTTCACCTCCCCAATGGGTCAAATAGCACCCATTTGAGGCTGTCTCAAGTCTGAACAGAGGTCCCCTTATTCCATGGTTCTAGAATTACCAGGTTGCCTACTGTGGTGAGCAATTTCCCGGCCATGGGCTCCAGTCCCTCCCCTCACTCATTGGGGCAGCAGGATCCCAAAATGGGAGAGAATGACATTGAGCAATGCTGCTTTCTCCTGTCTCCATCCTTCAAATGCTCCTACATCCCATTTGCTCCCAGAAGTCAGCCCTACAGAGATCTGGTTTGAACTGGCCCCCTGAAGTGATAGAAAAAAATAGTTCCTTGCAATTGGCATCTGGCTACAGAAGAAGTGAGTTGGATTGCGGGAACTCTGACCCAGCTGGGTTTTTTTTAAAGGTAATATCTAGCTTGGCCCTAAGGCCTTCATAGTTAAAGTGGGTTCTCAGAAAGGATTTGTGGAAAGCGAGGACAGCACCATGTAGAGGTCCTAAACTTCCAGAATCGAGCAAACAGCACGGGAGAAGATGGGATGCCATTCCAGGTAGGAGGAAGCTTGTATGTGGCTAGAGGAGTGGAAATCATGGGCAGGCTCGAGAGTTAGTGTGATGTGTTGGGTTAGAGTATCTGTCTAGGATCCAGGAGACCCACTCTGAAATTTGGGGGACCTTAAGCACCTGGAGATCTCCCAGGTATTACAATTGATCTCCAGATGACCAAGATCAGTTGAAGAGAAATGGCTGTTTTGGAGGCTGAATTCTATGACATTATACCCACCTAAAGTCCCTCCCCTCCCCAAACTCTACCCTCCCCAGGAGCCACCCCCAAAATCTCCAGGTATTTCCTAGCCCAGAGCTGGCAACCCTACTCATGGTTACTGTGAGGCCCAAGTATGCTGGCCTGAGTTCCTTAGAATGGGGAAGGGACAGCATGTATGCAGGCTCCTTGGAGTAGGGATGGAATAAATGTATGCCAGATAAATAAACAGAGGTATCCCACGGTAGAAGGATATGGTGACACCATTCAACAGGTTGAAGTCTCACATAGGGTTGTGCAAAAAAAATTGTTATTTTTTGGGTTCGGCTACATTGAACCTGAAAAAATATCAATATTTTCTGATATTCCTGAATCCCAATATTGGCATTATTTGAAAAATAATTGAAATATTTGAAAGAAAACCAAAAATTTTCAGCTCCATTATACCCTAAGGGGACTGTTGGTCCCCATAGGGTATAATGGAGAATCAATCACTTGCCAAGTTGGGCCGCCACTGCAGGGCTTGGAGGAGAAGGCATTTAAAAAATCCATGGTCTCTCTAAATGTCTATTGCCTTCTCCAAGCACAGTGGCCGTGCAACTCAGCAAGTGAACTCAAAAGGCATATGCCTTCTGAGTTCACTAGATGAGTTGCACTGCCACGGTGGTGGGGCTTGGAAGATTCGGCATTTAAAGAGACTAATGTCTACTGCCTTCTCCAAGTGTGGCGGTGGAGGCACAACTCAGCAAGTGAACTCAGAGGGCATATGCCTTCTGAGTTTACTCACTTAGTTGTGCTGCTGAGGCCACCGCAGTAGCAGGACTGGAAGAGAAGGCATTTAAAGAGAACACAATCTCTTTAAATGCCTTCTCGGTATAGCTGAATGCACCTGAATAAAAGCTGAAAAAAATCAGGTGGGGGGGTCAGCTATATTGGTAGCCAATTGCAGATCAGGCTTAAAAATACCCCCAAAATACCGGTAAGGTATTTTTTGAGTATTTTTCCAGCTCGAATAAACTGAATGCATACCCCTAGTCTCAGATTCATAACCACTTTGAACCACTCAGTATATGCACCACATCAACATGTTAATATGCTCGGCACGAGAAAGGAAATAGTTGAAGTTGAAATTTATGCCCCATGGAAAAAGATTTCTACAGGTTTCTTCTCCTTGCTCACCCACTGTAGATGTTTATTTATAAAGCAAAGCTGTGAGTGAGATGCTTACTGCAGGTAAAACCTTTCCAAATTCCATTAGCTGCTAAAATAAAATGAGCATCCAAATGAAACCTGTGTTGCACAAACATTTAACTTTTCACCCAAGCACCCAAATGGAGTCCTGTGTCATACATATTTTGAAAATGCATTACTAAAGCACAAGTCTGATGGGCTCATATATCTCTTTGTAGGCACCAATGTCCTTGTTTTGGGGGGAAACCCCCCCATCAAACTGTTCAGCAGATAAAGTAAAATAAGCATTCATTCTCAACACTTTTAAAGATGCAGTTCCTGAATAGGGAGCTGTAGCATCAAATCCCATAGGACTTTAAAACTTGTGGAACCCCAACTGAAATGCAAACTATTGTCCATGTTAGCTGTTGTAGATTTTCCGGCCTGTATGGCCATGGTCTTGGCATTGTAGTACCTGACGTTTCTCCAGCATCCTCAGAGGTATAACACAGAAAGATGAAGTACTCTCTCTGTGTCAAGGTGAGAAGAAAAATGGTAGGCAGGTAATCTATAACTAGTGGGGTAGTAGATATAAATTACCTGCCTACCATTTTTCTTCTCACATTGACACAGAGAGTACTCCATCTTGCTGTGTTATACCGCTGAGGATGCCAGTCACAGCTGCTGGCAAAATGTCAGGTACTATAATGCCAAGACCATGGCCATACAGCCTGGAAAATCTACAGCAACTAATGAACTCCGGCCCTGAAAGCCTTCGACAACATATTGTCCATGTGTTTATGACGGCACACATTGCCACTGTATCCCACCCATTGCAAAATTTGAAGACTGTTTGGGGACTCCTCCTCTTGAGAATAATAATAATAATCTTTCAATTTATTAATCGCTCAATCTTGCAGAGCTTGCTGGCTCTGAGCGATTTACAGTTACTCATACACACGGGACTAACAATGATTCAAAGGGGTAACGGAAGACAACATATAAATCTTTAAATCACACACGTTCACAGTCAACGGGGAGTTTGTTCAGCTGTAGAGTCAGACATGTTCCAACGGCATTTTTCCCTCGGCGTGGACTGCTTCAAGTTGCAGCGCAGCACTGCCACCGCCTGGCCGGACGGCCCATTACAGGCTTTCTTGATGCCGAAGAGTTCTTTCTAGGCTTTCGATCTTATGTGCTTGACATTCCGTTCCCTGGCAAACACCTCCCCCACCAGGGGGTTTAGTGTGCCCACCCTCTCTAAGGAGTGGTACCCATTTTATCTACTCGCCGAAGCTTTCGAACCGCTGGGTGGACGGCGAGCTGGGGACAAGGCTGGTAGCTCACACCAGCACGGGGCTAGAACTGACAGCAGTACTGTTCAGCTCAGATGTTTTTTAACCAAAGGATAAATCCTCTGTGCCACCACTCCCCTACATTTTGAGGGACATCAAATTGGTTATAAAATGGGCAATGGCATTTCTCAGAGGGAAGGTGGCATGGTATAGCCCAATTGTTAGATCTCAGAAGCTAAGCAGAGTCAGTACTTGGATGGGAGACCACCAAGGGAGACTCTGCAAAGGAAGGACAAGGCAACCACTCTTGCTGGGATTGCCATAAGCCAGTTGAGATAGGGTTCCCAATTACTTACCATGATCCGGTGGGGGGATCATGCTCCCCGGCCGGACCATTCCTCCCTGTAACACACCATGCCGTCGCCAGGAAGTGACGCTGGGTGACACTCTGGCAATGGGACTGAAAACTCGATGGTACCATTGAGTTTCCAGCCCCATTGCCAGAGCATCCCCCGGCATCACTTCCTGGCGACGGCATGGTGTGGCGCATCTGTTGTCCCCACAGGAATGATCCTTCGAGAACGTCTGTGTCCCCTGCTGAATCACGGTAAGTGCTTGGGAAGCCTGAGTTGAGACAATACTGGTCTTATTGCCCTGAATTGGGTGGCCCAGACTGCCCCGATCTTGTCAGATCTCAGAAGCTAAGCGGGGTTGGTACTTCGATGGGAGGACACTGAGGAAGAGTCTCCATGGAGGAAGGCGATGGCCAACCACCTCTGCTTCTCACTTGCCTTGAAAGCCCCTTGCTGAGGTCACCATAAATTGATTGCAACTTGACAGCAGTTACATATGTAATGACATTTCTCAGGAAAGTGTCCCCAAAACACTGACCCTCCAATTTGCGAAACATTAAATACATTAAAAAAATGGTGAGATTCCTCTTTATATAAAACATCCAAGGAATTTTAAAGGAAACTAAATGAGGTTCAGTATGACCAAACTTTTTGGAGAAGGAATGACCCCCCCATGGACCCCTCCAGACTCACTAATCTTCCTCTTTTGTTGGCTGACAGGCACTGTAAATAATAGGAGTATTGTCAAATACCTGGCAGATCATAACAGATCAACAATGGGTCATGTGGGTCAGCTCTAGAGCATCTGCTTTGCATACAGTTAAAAAGATGAGGTGAAGTGGTGATGTTTGAGACCTAGGGATCCCAAGTCCCCCCAGGGGGCGGGGAAAACCCCTCTCCAGAGGCCCATTCCCTGGCACCGCCGGATCGGGCCCCGGGGGGAACTCCTCCCCGACGTGCGCATCACCCAGAAGTGATGCGGGCACGCTGGGCATGCTGGGGGTGGGGCCACGGTCATACTAGGGAAAACTCTATGGTTTTCCCTTGTATGGTCGTGGCCCCGCCCCCAGAGTGCCCAGCATCATAACGTCACTTCCTGGTGATGTTTGTGCAGCGTGCGCTCGCGCTCCGGGATCCACCCAGGAGTCCCCCACCGCCAAGATAAGTTTCACTTGGCAACCCTATTGAGACCAGAGTGAGTAGACAGTATGGACCTTCATAGATGTATGGTCTAACTTGGTATAAGGCAGTGTTAATGCGGGCTGTGTTCTGTTCGATAAGTCATATGGTGCATCACCTGCAATGCCTGTTACTCATTTCAGCCCTCACCTGTAATCAGCATCTTATCATAATTACATCTGCAACATCCTTTGAGCCCTTCAGTAAATTTCACAGCCATTATCCATCCGACTGTAATGCTGAATATATTTAAGGAACCTTGTTCATCTCCCATGGGGTAGGGTGACCTCACCAGTCAATTAATGGAGATTTAACTGTCCTGGATGTGGTGCGCAGCTACTGGGTACGCTAGCAGAGACAAATGAGTCGTACGTTCAGTTTGTGTCGTCTCTATTTTGTTCGGGGGGGCAAGAAAGGATTCTGATTGGCATTCTCTTATCTGATCAGCAGTTTCAATGCCAGAGGAGAATGGACCATGATTAGGTGATGATAACCTCACTAGTATGAAAGATTCTGTTTACGATGTTCATTTTCATTTTTATCAGCAATCCCTGCCCCTCCCGATGGCCTTTTCCTTCCGAAGCCATATTTCTTCACAGCATTTTCTCTCTCACTATTCAGTGATCGCTATGAGTAACCCTACTCCAATCTTTAGGACTGTTTTACAAGTGCCTTTAATTCAGGGTTGCCAACTCCTTGGGTTCTCAGGTCACCCCTGACCACTGGCGGTAGGATTGTCAGTCCCCAGTTGAGGGTGGGGGATCCCCCAGTTTCGGGCACTCCTGCCTGCTGCAGGCCAGCTGCCTGGGGGGAGGAAATCCCCCCCAACAGCAACATGGAACAACATTTCTACGTCACCCAGAAGTGATGTAGGCACTTTGGTGACATGGGGGGGGGGTGACACTCTGGTTTTAGGGCAAAACTCTACGACTTGATGGTGATTTTACCATAGAGTTTTGCTCAGAAGCCAGCGCATTGCCCCCAATGTTCCTACAACACTTTTGGGTGATTTAGGCACAGAACATGACGTCACTTCTAGTGATGTTGGCTCATCAGGGGCAATGCTTCCAGCTCTTGGAGAATCCCCCATCCCCCCACCAGCATCTCGAAGGGACCTGGCAACCCTAACATGAGGGGAATACGGGCATAGGATTGCCATCTTTAGGTGGGGAAACTCATGGAGATGGGGAGGTACAGGTTTTTTTATTTATTTACTTAAAATTTAAAAGAACAGTTAAAAATAGGAAAGCAAATCCTGATGTTTATGCAGCGCAAACAGGGAAGTGTTGATTTTATGTGCTGCTGACGCTTCTAAGAGGGGCATCCATTTTTCTTGGAGGTTGTCAGGGGGAGGTACAGTTCACCCTCCGAAGCATTATTTTCTCCAGGGGAAGTGATCTCTGTAGGCCAGAGCTGAGTTGTCATTCCAGGGGATACCCGGGCCCCACCTGGAGGCTGGCATCCCCATAGGGTTGCCAAATTCCCTGGGGGGGGAACCCCTGACCGAGAGCCTCATTCCCTGCTGGTGGGGATTGGGCCGCCAGGGGGGACCCCACCCCCAAAGTGTGTGACGTATCCGGAATGAACATATCACCTGGAGGTGACGCAATTGCGTCGGGCATGTTGCAGGGGAACGCTCTATCATCTGAGGGGAAACTCTATGGTTTTCCCTCAGATGATTGTGGCCCCATCCCCAATGTGCATGACATGATTGTGTCACTTCCGGGTGACATGATAGCAATGTGCGCATGAAGCACGTGCACCGGGAGGCTTATGGTATCACGGTAGAGCCACGGAGTCAGGCTGGGAGGGTGAGTCACAAGATAAGTCCGAGGATCAGCCGGGAGAGCAGTCAGCAGAGCGTTAAACAAGTCCCAAAACACCAGACACAGCCGTAGTCAAACATTACCAGAGGTCAGAGTCCAGATAGCAAAGCCGAGAGAGTCGTCAGATTCAAAGCTGGGAGTCAGGAGCCAGAGCAGAAGTCCACAAACACAAGCCGAGTCCAAAAAGCCACAGAGTCAAACAGGAATCAAGGTGCAGAGCTTCTGGTTCTACGAATAAGGTTGCCAGCACAAAGTGCTCATGGCCAGAGGCCCTACTAAATAGTGCTCTGGCTCATTAACCCATTATCACCTTTGTGCGAGATCCTGGCTGCTGTTAAAACTCAAGGCTGTTAAAATCTCCGCTCTCTTTAACGTGCTTCTTTTCGTCTGCTAGCCAGATCCTGACGTCTTCTATCCCTAAGCCAGCTTACAGGTGGGGGAGATGCAGGTGGTGAGCTGCTTATGGCCTGATCGATCCCAGGTGCAAACCATCCTGTAGTTGGCTCAGATTGCTGGTTATCCTCCTCCGTACTTACAGTAGGTGCAGATCCGGATGCTTCTTCAGCTCTTAAAGGCACGGAATCCTCCCCTCTTAGGCTGTCAGGAGCTGGATCTGGGGCTGAGTCTGGGGCTGAGCTGGATTTGGGGCTGAGTCTGGGGCAGGCATGACACCTGGGGACGTCTGGGACTCCCCCCGCTATTACAAAGGTAGGACTTGGAAATCCTACATCCCTACCAACTCCAGCTTGGGGAAATTCATGCAGATTTGGGGGCAGTCCCAGGGGAGGAATGGCAGAATCTGGGGAGGAGAGGGAGCAGAACAGGGACGTGGTGCTATCGAGACCACCCTCCAAAGCTGCCATTTTCTCCAAGGGAAGTGATATCTGTAGTCAGTGGTAAGGCTGGGAGAACTGGAGCACCCACCTTGAGGCTGATATATGGTCATCCCCTCGTGATGCACCCTGTCATATAGCCCTCTCCCCGACCTGGAGGAAGGGAACCTCACTAGGGGTGCTGTGGGCTCTTTCTCCATCGGATCCCAAATGCACATCAAATAACCACAGTCTTTCCAAAGGAAGACAATTTATTTTACAAAAGAATAAATACCAGTACCTTTGAGAGTCCAAAACAGAAATCTTTAAGAAGAATCCAGCGACTTGAACTGTTTCCCTTTGTCTTTAACAGCAGGTTCTTGTTCCAGGCAAAGTTTCAGGCAGGAGGGAAATAAAACTTTCAGTCTTGCCGGCTGCACACCAATTTCTCCTCCTGGTAGTCTGGTTCAGCTATGGGCGACTCCTCCATCGTCTAGAAACATCGAGAGAGGAAAAAACCAGCCTCGACCTACCAATTTTATCCACTATGTTGCCACCAATGAGCTAATGATTGAATAAACATGATCTTTTCCCGCCAACATACAAAGGCTTCGTCCTTGACAAACATCCCGTTAACAATGTCAAATTAACCAGTACATAGGGCTATTATCTTTCTCTTAACAGTAATAAAGTTTTAAAGAGCAAGGTGCAATTACAACTGGGCATCACACCCCTCCCCCATTTTTCTTCACAGCACCCTCGTGAGGTCTTCTGCCAGAAGACCATCAAGACATCTGTCCAAAGATATTGGTCTGCATTCCCCTCCCAAATGAGTGATATTTCCTCATGTACACTTTCTTTGGATACTTGTATATTAGTATTATATTGGGAAAGAAGTGTGTGTCAAGCTCGGGCCTTGCTTGCCAAATATTTCCTATTTCCTGCACTCATGTTCTGTTTCGTTATTTCATTGCTTGTGGATTCACATGTATTTTTGCACAGTTCCTGTTTTGCACGCAACCTTGCTCTTTCCCATTTCTGTTTATCATCTCTGCTGGGAACTGGAAGAGGGAGTGGATGTGTTTGGCTGCCTGCTTAACTTGGTTAGTGTCAGCTCATAACAGTTCTCATGCAGGGGCCTCCCAAGGGTGTTGAGAATACCTTGGGAAGTATATGATCTCATCATTCTTTGTGACCTTCTGGTCTGGGGAGCTTCTAGATAATGTAACCATTATTGACATAAAGGCATTAATTTGCAGTTCTACATCTCTGCCCTGAGCCCACTTGGGAAGGGCGGTGTATAAATCTAATAAAATAAATAAATAAGCATGCAAGTGGTGGGGTGTTTGCAACAGCAGGGGCAGATGTGTGTTGGGCTGAACGGGAGCAGTGATTGGTCACTTGGCATCTGTGGAATTTCTTGCTTTCAGTATATTGGCGGGCCTGGTACCTGGGCCTCAGTTTCGACACAGAAGCTGTCTATGCTTGGAACCTCTCTACAAATCTTCCTGATACAAGAGTGTTTGTGAGAGTGATTGCATCTAGGACTTTCATTCTAATTATTATTTAAGAATTCCATTGGAATAGAAATGGAAATATGGCCCCTAGATTGGAGATGGCTTACTCACAATGTGGTCAAGCATACCCTATTGATTTGGTCTAGAGCAGGAACAGAGACATTTGCATGCTTTAATGCAGGGTAAAATGTTAGTTGTTGACTACGGGAATAGACCACCTTTTAATATATATATATATATATAATATATATAATACACATTTCCTTTTGTTTATTTAGGTAATGTATTAATCTTCCAGATTATTCCATTGCTGACTTCAATACACAAAGCTGCCTTATACTGAATCAGACCCTTGATCCATCCAGGTCAATATTGTCTACTCAGACTGAGAGCAGCTCTCCAGCGTCTCAGGCAGAGGTCTTTTGCATCACCTCCTACCTGATCCTTTAACTGGAGACCCTGGGGATTGAACCTGGGACCTTCTGCATGCAAAGCAGATGCTCTGCCACTGAGCCACAGCTCTTCCCTGGTAAAGACCTGAATTGGGTTTACCTAATCTAAACAAACAATTTAAACAAGCATAATATGATCATTAAACAAAGAAAGAAAAGGAGGGGAGCAAATCCCATCCTAGATGGGTTCTAAATCCAGGGCCAGTTCACTCAGTGTTTCCAGGCTATGGGCCAAAGGCCAGGAGTCCTTTGACTTTTGCCCTGTAGTTTGCAACAAAAGGCTCATGCCTCTGGTCACACACCCAGGCAAGCAGGAAGGAGACACTTGGAAGCAAAGAGAAGGGAGACAAAAACTCAGCAGAGATATTGTGCAGCTGGGAACAATTCCCCTCCCTGTATGTACTTGATACAACTGAAAACAACTCTACAAGACTAAGCAATTTCCCTATCACATCACGATTCGTAGTGTATTTCCTAACCCTGATGCAAAAAGAGGTGCGATGGTTTGTTTGTTTGTTTTCCATTTTGAAACATTGGGAGTTCAGTGGGGGAGGGGGGAAGTGTTCTCTTTCCTTGAATGTTGGTGATTGTAATGAAAAGAGTTCCAGAGGATTTACTAATTTTGGAAACATTGCTCTCATGTATTGGATTCTTTTAGTATTTCATTGCTTGTGGATTCACATGTATTCTTGTACAGTTCCTCTTTTGCACACAACCTTGCTCTTTTCCATTGCGGTTTATCATCTCTGCTGGGAACTGGAAGAGGGAGTGGATGTGTTTGGCTGCCTGCTTAACTTGGTTAGTGTCAGCTCATAACAGTTCTCATGCAGGGGCCTCCCGAGGGTGTTGAGAATACCTTGGGAAATATATGATCTCATCGTTCTTTGTGACCTTCTGGTCTGGGGAGCTTCTAGATAATGTAACCATTATTGACATAAAGGCTTTAATTTGCAGTTCTACATCTCTGCCCTGAGCCCACTTGGGAAGGGCGGTGTATAAATCTAATAAAATAAATAAATAAGCATGCAAGTGGTGGGGTGTTTGCAACAGCAGGGGCAGATGTGTGGCGGGCTGAATGGGAGCAGTGATTGGTCACTTGGCATCTGTGGAATTTCTTGCTTTCAGTATATTGGCGGGCCTGGTACCTGGGCCTCAGTTTCGACACAGAAGCTGTCTATGCTTGGAACCTCTCTACAAATCTTCCTGATACAAGAGTGTTTGTGAGAGTGATTGCATCTAGGACTTGCAATCTAATTATTATTTAAGAATTCCATTGGAATAGAAATGGAAATGGAAATATGGCCCCTAGATTAGAGATGGCTTACTCACAATGTGGTCAAGCATACCCTATTGATTTGGTCTAGAGCAGGAACAGAGACATTTGCATGTTTTAATGCAGGGTAAAATGTTAGTTGTTGACTATGGGAATAGACCACCTTTTAATATATATATTATTAAATCCATCAAGGTCAATATTGTCTACTCAGACTGAGAGCAGCTCTCCAGCATCTCAGGCAGAGGTCTTTTGCATCACCTCCTACCTGATCCTTTAACTGGATACCCTGGGGATTTAACCTGGGACCTTCTGCATGCAAAGCAGATGCTCTGCCACTGAGCCACAGCTCTTCCCTGGTAAAGACCTGAATTGGGTTTACCTAATTTAAACAAACAATTTAAACAAGCATAATATAATCATTAAACAAAGAAAGAAAAGGAGGGGAGGGGAGCAAATCCCATCCTAGATGGGTTCTAAATCCAGGGCCAGTTCACTCAGTGTTTCCAGGCTATGGGCCAAAGGCCAGGAGTCCTTTGACTTTTGCCCTGTAGTTTGCAACAAAAGGCTCATGCCTCTGGTCACACACCCAGGCAAGCAGGAAGGAGACACTTGGAAGCAAAGAGAAGGGAGACAAAAACTCAGCAGAGATATTGTGCAGCTGGGAACAATTCCCCTCCCTGTATGTACTTGATACAACTGAAAACAACTCTACAAGACTAAGCAATTTCCCTATCACATCACGATTCGTAGTGTATTTCCTAACCCTGATGCAAAAAGAGGTGCGATGGTTTGTGGGGTTTTTTTTCATTTTGAAACATTGGGAGTTCAGCGGGGGAGGGGGGAAGCGTTCCTCTTTCCTTGAATGTTGGTGATTGCAATGAAAAGAGTTCCAGAGGATTTACTATTTTTGGAAGCATTGCTCTCATGTATTGGATTCTTTTAGACCAGGTGACATGACACCGTGCCACGATCTCATCCCATTGGCTGCACAAATCCCCCGATTGATTTAGATCTCCCATGAAGATCGTTTCAGAGGGCAGCCATGTTTGTTCTGCAGTAGGAGAGCAAGATTCGAGTCTGGGGCACCTTCAAGACCAACATGATTTTTGGGACACAAGCTTTGGGGAGTCAAAGCTCCCTTCGTCAGTTAGATCTCCCACGTGATTGTCATCAGAAAGGCTCCTCCTTAGTCTCGGTAAGCTTCATTTATGTGCCAGTAAAGAAGAAGAGAAGAAGAGATTGGATTTATACCCCACCCTTCCCTTGGAGTCTCAGAGGGGCTTACCAACTCCTTCCCCTTCCCCTCCCCACAACAGACACCCTGTGAGGTGGGTGGGGCTGAGAGAACTCTGACACAAACAGCTCTTTTTCAAGAACAGCTCTTATCAGAACTACGGCTTCCCCAAGGTCATCCAGCCAGGTGCAAGTGGAGGAGTGGGGAATCAAACCCGGTTCTCCCAGATCAGAGTCCGCGCACTTAAACCACGACACCAAACAGTGATGTCATATAACAAAGTCAAACTGGCTTCCTAGGATCCTGGTGCCATCCCACTCACTAGGTGAGTCTCTCAGTTAGGTAGGGTTGTCCATGTCAACCAGGTCTGTAGCTACAGGGCTTGGCCCCCTTACTTTCTGCCAAGGCACCCCAATTTCCATCCAGCTCCCAGGCCCCCTGGGTCTCTGAGCCACCCAGAGGACTTCCAGCTCTCTGGGCCACCTGGAGGACTCCCCACTGCTGTCCCTTCCCCAAGGATGGCTTTCTTCCCCATGGAGGCAAGCAGAGTGAGAGCACCGCAAAAATGAGGTTTTTTTCAATTTTATTTTAATTTTATTTTTTTTATTTTGTGACGTCAGTGCCCCCTGACTTATTTAAAGGCCCCCTGAATGACAGAATCTGGGCTACGGGCCTGACGTCAACTATTCCCAAAAGACCTAGTAATTGCATAGGGTAAACTAAACTGAAGCTTTCCCAGAGTAGAGAAAAGAGGAGTCTTCACATCACAAATAAAGGTGGGCATTTTCATATTGTGATTTCCCACAAGCGCTGCTCCGCGCTCACTCTTCTCTTTGGCCCGATGGTACGTGTCAATTTCACACAAGCTGCTGTGCGGCCGCATTTTGCCGCGCAGCTTTGTGCAATTTTCCCCGCGTCTACTCAATCCTGTTTTTTAGAGGATTGAGTAGACGCGGGGGAAATCGCACGAAGCTGCGCGGCAAAATGCGGCCGCGCAGCAGCTTGTGTGAAATTGACACGTACCATGGGGCAAAAGGGAGGAGTGAGCGCGGAGCAGCACTTGTGGGAAATCACCCATCACCTCCCCAATTACTTTCAGACTAAAAATTGGGGAGGGGAATTGGGTGCATACCTGCTTTTCCAGTCTTGGCGATACATTTCTGTTCCTTGTTAATATGATGATAAATTAGATATAGCACTGCCTTTTCCAGCACCGACTCTGCTTTCTCCTGAAACAAAAGTTCTTCAAACACGTTGAAGGTGCCTGTCCTCCTTGAGAACCAAGATCATGGTCAGCCTGAGGCTTGAAAAGAAACTATTTCTGAGTTATCAGAGCCCAAAAATAGCACTTTAAGGTTCTTCTAAGAGGAGGAAAGAAAGAAGGGAATCTTTCCCCACATTTCAGTAAAAAAAAAAGTGAATGATAATATAGCATGAAATTGGAGGGTGAAAATAAGAAAAAGGAAAGAGCTGAGGAGGAGTGGAAGAAAGTTTGGGTAAGGAGAGTTACAGGTTGTTATAGAAATTTGTCTCAAAATATGCATGGGGGTCTGGACTGGCAGGAAATGGATTTACTGCATTTATACCCCCATCTTCCTTCCCTTTGAGGACTCTGAGCAGCTTACATCATTCCACATTCCTCCATTTTATCTTCACAACGATTCTATGAGGTGGGTTAGGCTGAGAGTGTGTCACCCCAGGTCAACCAAGCATCCATGATGAGCAGGGATTAGAACCTGGGTCTCCCAGGTTCCTGCTCCTTGGGAGGAAAGCAATGGCGAACCTAAACAGCATGATAAAAAGTAGAGACATCACCCTGCCAACAAAAGTCCGCATGGTCAAAGCAATGGTATTCCCAGTAGTCATGTATGGCTGCGAGAGCTGGACTATAAGGAAGGCCGAGCGCCGAAGAATAGATTCTCTTGAACTATGGTGCTGGAGAAGACTCTTGAGCGTCCCTTGGACTGCAAGGAGATCAAATCAGTCAATCCTAAAAGAAATCAACCCTGACTGTTCCCTGGAAGGCCAGATAATGAAACTGAAGCTCAAATACTTTGGCCACCAAATGAGAAGGGAGCACTCCCTGGAGAAGACCCTGATGCTGGGAAAGATTGAAGGTCAAAGAAGACGGGGACGGCAAAGGATGAGATGGTTAGACAGTGTCATCGATGCAACGAACATGAAGTTGAGCAAACTTCAGAGGACGGCAGAAGACCAGAAGGCCTGGCGGGATCTGGTCCATGGGGTCGCGAAGAGTCGGACTCGACTGTGCGACTGAACAACAACAACTCCCAGATAGGTTTGCCAGCCCCCAAGTCCAGGCAAGAGTTCTCCTGCTTCTGGGGGCTTCAATCTGTCCCCAGCCAGCTGGCCGGTAGGGAAGCTCCACCTGCAAGCCCCATCCCCAAGAGCAACCAACCGCCGAGCCACCCCCTCCCTCCCCTCCTGCCCAATTTAAAAGGCTTCAGCTGATCAGCGGGGACCACGTGGCCCACTGACCAGCTGGAGGGCCCTTTAAATCTAGCCGGAGGGAGGGAGAGCGGCGGTTGCAGGCAACATTGCGAGCAGGGTGGGGGCTGTGGCATGTGGGGCTGGGAAAAATGAGCCCCACTTACCGTGGCCCCCAACCCACTCACAAAAAGGTCCTTTAAAGTCATAAATACCTTGTAATTTCCCATCCAGCAACTGCAGGGTCATCAAGCAGCTATTAGCACCCCCAGGTACTGTCACCCAGAAATATCTACAGTTTCCATCCACCTCAGGACATCTCATCAGGTTTCTCCCAGTTCTTTCATCCCTGGACAAATCCATCAAGGAGTTGCTTTTGGGTTGATCACGTTAGCAGAGTCCCAGGGAACAAAAGTACACCCAGCCAGCAGTCTCTGTGAGTGTGTGCCGGGCACCATACCTCATGCCCCCACTTGCGTGTGGGTCCTCTGTGAAACACTGGCCATTTCGCTGCTCCTTCTGTGGACTGGTAATTGTATAGCCTTCCCTGAATTGCTTTTCCCCACTACTCCCTTTTATCTTCCTCTTAGTTTGTTCCTGTGTTTCCCATGTGCTTTGATTGTATTTATTTTGTATTTATTTATTGGATTTTTATCCTGCTCTCCCCTACACAGTTATGCTCAGGGAGGATCACAACATATAAATCAACACATAAAATAACTTCCAGTTGAACGTCTGACTGGTTTATTTTGAGAGTTCTATAAGGGATAATTGTGGTATACATTGGTGGAAATCCCAGTTACCTGCCTCTTGCTTTGTCTCCACAAAAGCTAATGTCCCTAACTAATTAGGAGACTGCCAGTCCACCATGTCAAATTACATTACATTCTACTATTCATTACATTACATTACATTACAATCTACTATTCTAATCTACTATTCCAAATAAGAAATGAAATAAAGAGGATGTGTGTCCCTTCTGGGGGTGGTGGTGAGAATACAGAGGTAAGGACTGAATGAGGCTAGCATATGTAGGATTCCATTGTTCTGAGTGTTGTAATAACTTGCAACTCAGCAATTTCCCTTTCTAGTCTGTTCCTGAAATTCCTTTGCAATAAAACAGCTACTTTGAGGTCACCCATGCAAAGGTGAAGTCTTTTCCCACAGGTTTCTCAGTCTTATGATTTTTGATGTCAGATTTGTGTCTGTTTATCCTTTGGCATAGGGTTTGATCTGTTTGCCCTATGTAAAGAACTGAAAGGCATCGTTGGCAGTTAATGATGTATACAGTGTTAGAAAATGAGCACGTGAATAATCCTGAGATGGTTTAGCTGATGTTGTTAGGTCCAGTGATGGTGTTTTCTAGGTTTACGTGGCAGCAAAGTTGGCATCTGGGTTTATTGCAAGCTCTGGTTCCAGTGTCCATGTTCAAATTAGATGGATTGCAAGAAAGAAGACCCGCAAAACTCGTGGGGGGGGAGCTCCAATCTGAGCCA
>NW_015165316.1:123662-126989 GCF_001447785.1 Gekko japonicus | reverse complement strand
TATCCGCACGCACGGGGGCGACTTGGCTATTAGATATATAGATTATAGGTGAGGAGTTGTCTGAGACTGGGGGACTGTCTGTGCTCAAGAAAAGGTTTGCCACCCAATACTTGTGAAAGAGAATTGTTATTATTCAGTAGAGGGTGGAAGTCACTGATGATGCATTGAACTGCTTTGAGTTGAGAGCTGTATGTGACCACTAGTGGTGTTCTGTTGTCTCTTTGGGGCCTGTCTTGCAACAGATTTTCTCTGGGTATCATTTTGGCTTTGTTAGTCTGTTTCTTGACTTCAACAGGTGGGTACTTTACTTCCTAAAATGTTTGTTGGAGATCCCTCAGATGAGAATCTCTGTCTGTAGAATTGGAGCAGATGTTCCTGTAGTGTAGATCCTGACTGTAGACAACGGATTGTTTGGTACGTTTAGGATGGTAGCTGGAGACATGTAGGTATGTTTGTCAGTCAATAGGTTTCCGGTATAAGGTGGTGTCTATGTGTCCATTGTGTATTTTTACAGTACTGTGCAGAAAATGTATTTCTTGCATAGATTGGTTCATTGTCAGGTGAAAGTAGTTGAATGCCTGGTGGAATATGCTCAGGGCTTCTTTACCATGTGTCCAGACAATAAGGATGTCATCAGTGTATCACAAAAAAATAATAATCAGTGTATCACAGGTGTAAGAGAGGTGTGAGTGGATGGGAGTTCAGGAGGCATTGCTCCAAGTAAGCCATAAAGATTTTAGCATACTGTGGGGCTATACGGGTGCCCATGGCTGTACCAACTTGTACCATTGTACAAGTTGTCCCCAAATCTGAAGTGGTTATGGGCAGGCCCGTAGCTATGGTGGTGCATTTGGGGGCTCCACCCCTTTCTTAAAGGCACAGTCCCACAATAATTTCTTCTATAAATGCCTTTTTAAATCATTTTAAAACATTTTAAAAGGTGTGCATTCCTTTAAGCAGAATGGGGTGCTGTAATTGACTAATTCCCGCACTGAGCAAGGGGGTTGGAGTAGGTGACCTCTAATATACCATCTAACTCTGTATCAAGAAACTGGTTTCCATTAAGATGATTTTTCTGCCTAAGTGTTAACTTCCTTGATTATAGAAATCATCACCCCCATCTACCAGCTTGTTATCAGAATTGTTGCTTAGGCTGGCAGAAGTGATTAACTTGCAGCAGCTGAGAACTGTCATCTCAAGTGGTTGACAGCTTGCATTTTAGAGATCTGTCCTGGTAACAGCTTTCTATTGGTTAAATGTCTTTTCTTTCTGCACTGAGAACTTCAGCCCCACCAGAAAAAAAAATGCCCCACAAGTCAAAAACTCCTGGTAACAGGCCTCGTTATGGGTGAAAACAAAATGGCACAGTTTGGTGGCAAAGTCAGCTGAGGTGTTGTAATAAATCATATTCCTCATGACTTGTAATCCATCTTTGTGTGGGATGTTGGTGTACAGAGATTCTACATCCATGGTGGCTAAAATAATATTCTCAGGAAGACTGTATTTTCTTCAGAAAGTCTGTGATGTTGCTTACATAACTAGGAGCATTGATGGCATAGGGTCTTAGAAGAGAGTCCATATTTCCAGATACTTCCATGGTGATAGTGCCTATCCCTGAGATAATGGGGCATCCTGGGTTGCCGAGTTTGTATATCTTGGGTAGAAGAAGGTATGTGGTCAAGGTTCCTTTTTAAAAAAAAATTAAACTGCCCCCAAAGAGGCAGAATTTTATTAAATATTTTTTTACATATATTAAACACACAAAAACATATAAAATACAAACAAACAGACGTACACATACATACATGTGGTATATTTTCTTGCTTTTTATCAAGCGTTAATGTTAGCGCCTATTCACCATTAATGCTTATTTCTTGTGTCCTGTATAAGTAACCGTTTATCTCTTACTACATAAAACATGCATATTCTTCATTTTATCTACCAATGTTCTGTCCCTAAAAGTTTACCTACATCTGCTTACCATACCAGTTATAAAACTGAGTTCAAGTATTCTGGAATGTTGATTCCGTTGCACTGCCTCCAGTATTTTGTTTATAAGTTCTAGTTTTGTGTTTATAAGTTCTCGTTTTGTTGGTGTCTCCGTTAGTTTCCAGTATTTTGCATAAAGTATTCTGGCCACCGTAGTTATGAAAACAATTAAATAGCGATCTTCTTTGTTGGAGTGATCAGGTAAAATGTTTTAATAACAAAGCCTCTGGTGTAAATGGCACCCCTGTACCTAATATTTTTTGTAAAATTTCATGTACCATCGGCTGATATCTCTTAGCTCTTTCATAGAGCCACCACATATGGTAAAATGTACCAGTCTTATTTTCAAATTTCCAACTTATTAGAACATTTTGAATCAATTTTAGCTAATATTTCAGGTGTTACAAAGCATCTATAAAACATTTTATACACATTTTCTTTATATGGTATAGCTTTCGTAATCTTAATATTTTTCTTCCATATTTGATCCCACTGCTCAAAATTAATATTATGCCCAATATTCTGTGCCCATTGAATCATATTCACTTTCACTGTCTCTTCCAAAATCAAATAATCCCCTCAGTCTGGAGGAAGCTGACAGGTTGTTCGTATCTGTGCACCCAACCACATGCGACCTTTACCCGTGCCCCTCTTGGCTGATTAAAGCTGGCCACGAGGGGCTGCGAGGTGCTCTACAGGAGATTGTCAACAAGTCCCTCATGGAGGGACGGTTCCCGGGAGCACTCAAGGAAGCGATGGTCCACCCTCTCTTGAAAAAACCATCTTTGGAATTGGCCAACTATCGACCGGTGTCCAACTTGCCCTATTTGGGCAAACTTATTGAGAGGGCGGTGGCATCACAGTTACAGGGCTACCTGGATGAGGCTTCCATCCTCGATCCCTTCCAGTCCGGGTTCCGCCCAGGTCACGGGACGGAGACGGTACTGGTCGCTCTGACTGACAATCTCCGTAGGCATCTGGATCGGGGCGGTGTGGCGGCACTGGTGTTGTTAGATCTGTTGGCTGCGTTTGACATGGTCGACCACCAGTTGCTGGCTCGCCACCTCGCCGACGTGGGGATTCAGGGGCTTGCCCTTCAATGGCTTACCTCTTTTCTCCAAGGTCGGGGACAGAGGGTGGCGATAGGGGACCAGCGGTCCCGAAGGCACCCCCTTGAATGTGGTGTGCCCCAAGGAGCCGTGTTGTCCCCGATGTTGTTTAACATCTACATGCGCCCCCTTGCCCAGATTGCCCGGAGGTGTGGGCTTGGGTGTCATCAGTACGCTGATGATACTCAGCTCTATCTGATGTTGGGCAGCCAGTCGGACTCCACTCCCG
>NW_015165316.1:95821-122362 GCF_001447785.1 Gekko japonicus | reverse complement strand
ATCCAATGTTGTTTAAAATATTTATGCATATTCGCCTTTCCGTACCATAAAAGTGCATGCCATCCTAGTAGAAGGTCATGGCCTTCCAGTTTCAATATTCTCTTATCTTCCAATGTGACCCAATCTTTATTCTATGTTAGTGCTGCTGCTCTATAGTAAAGATTCCAATTGAACAGGCCAAAGCCCTCTCTTTCTTTGGCATCTTGAAGTGCTTTCAGTCTAATTCTGGGCCTCTTATCTTGCCAGATAAATTTCGAAATCGCTTGTTCCAATTCTCTAAACATTTTTTGGTTTTGGAAGATAGGGATTGTTTGGAATAAAAATAACCATTTTGGAAGTATATTCATCTTAACTGCTGTAATATGTCCCATCAGTGATAACTGTAAGTCTTTCCATTTCTCAAGATCCTGTTTTGTCTTTTTCAACAGCTCTTTATAGTTATTCTCTTGTAGAGCACTGCATTTATTTGTCATTACAATTCCTAAATATTTTTTTTCTGCAATTGAAAGCCTGAAGCATTTTGTAAGTTCAAGGTTCCTGTCGTGTGTCTGAAAGGATTTGTTCCTGAATGTGCAAGGATAATTCCTATATAAACTTGTTTAGTTGTTCTTCTTCTTCCTCTCCCTCTCCCTCTCCCTCTCCTTCTCCTTCTTCTTTTGTACTCCTGGATGGGGTCTGAGTCCAGTTGTTTGTAAAAAAAAAAGCAGTAGTTGAGAGTTCTCTTTGAACCTCCTGGCTATAGTCTGATCTATTCATGATGACAACATCTCCACTTTTGTCTGCCTCTTTAATTATATTTGGATTTTTCCTGAGACCATCTATGGCCTTCCTTTCATGATGGTTGAGATTCTGCTGTACGTGATGCTGTTTGTTGTTCACATGAAACTCACTGTAAGCATTTGACCATTTCCCATATATTAACTTGATTTACTTCACACATCTGTAAAGATGAAAGGAAATCTCCTCTGTAGGGCTGCCCCAAGATCCCTAACGCAGGGTAAGTTATTTTATCTAGCAATAGTTTCCTAACTGTATTTCAAAAAAACTGTGTGCTCCCTTGCTAGATGATCGGTGATTCCTCTGATCTGTAGAAGTCTGAGAACAAAAAAAGGTTTCTTAAAAAAATTGTTCACAATAGGCAAAAAAAAAATCACCTAAAGGGAGGTTCTGGTTCTGGACAACTCTAGTCAAGCTTGATTCAGATATCGCCCAAGGCATCTCGTTAGCTTTCCTATGTCAGATCATCCATCTCAACAACATTTTCAGTTTGTTTTCAGTATACTGCACAAGTAAAAATATTACTAGAGAATTCTCGTGTCCACTTTCTCTTTTCATAAAAATTATTTACATCTTTATGACTTTACATGTTTTTTTTTAACTTGTTTAACATTGGTTAACTTAAAAGAATGTGGTAATACCCTGGATAATTAAAGGAGAGCAACTACTTGAACCTATTCAGTTTTTTTCTTACTAAAAATAAGCAGGTTACAAGGAAGAAGCCCCCTTCAAGATGGAGCTGTTAATAAGTACAGACTTGCATGTTTACAAGTTTTCACAATCAGTTTCCTTTTTTTTTAAGCCCCCTGGAGAGGATTTTTTATTGCATTTTTTTAATAGACTACAAACTACAATGAAAAATTGGGAAGGGGTGACTACATCTAGGGAGAAAGGAAAGAAAACCACAACTAACTAAAACCCCAAGTATAGGAGATCATAACAACAGCTTATATAAATGTTAATCTTAAATTGCTAGTATTACTTTGAACATAGTCGGCTATGCTAATTTTTTTATCTTTTTATCCAATGTTTTATCTCATTTAAGAGAGCCCCCAGAGCATCCCACAATAAAACTAAAGTTTAAAGGCACAATTCAGAGTCCTTCAGCCTTCATTTTGTCTTATCTTTTCTAATCCTCAATTTATATTTACGCTTTGGAGCAGCTGCCCCCTTATCAGAAAGAGAGTCCTCGTCGGAAGACACCGAGTCCAATTCGCCACTGGATTTGCTTAGTAATTAACACATGAATTTCACTGCTTCAAGAAGTGGTGACAGCAACAAGCATAGACAGCTTCAAGAGGGAATTGGATAAACCTATGGAGCAGAGGTCCATGAGTGGCTATCAGCCACAAGGCATAGATGGAACACTATGTCTGGGGCAGTAATGCTCCGTATTCTTGGTGCTTGGGGGACAACTGTGGGAGGGCTTTTGGAGTTCTTTACCTGCTGGTGGACCTCCTGAAGGCACCTGGTTTTTGGCCACTGTGTGACATAGAGTGTTGGACTGGATGGGCCATTGGCCTGATCCAACATGGCTTCTCTGATGTTCTTATGAATGTTTCTAAGGTATTTCAGAAGCAGGTCATTGACTCTCATGAATACATTCTCCTTCGGCTTGAAAAAACTTTTGATGCTCACCCATCTCATTCTCAAGATCTTCCAGGGTGTATCTCTGTTTTCGCTCTGCTTTCTGTGAACACATATGAAGTTTTGGGTTTGCTAAGCCAAACAGCACTACCCAGGGCTCTAGTCGGGGGGGAGCTCTCAGGTACGGAGCTCCGGAAGAGAACCTCTAGGGGGCGGGGCGGTCACGTGGTGAAGCCCCGCCCCCTTCTTTACCCCGCCCTCTGCTTCGATCCTCATTCCGTTTGGGAATGAGGATGAAGCAGGAGGGTAAGTAGCCGGGCCTTCTGACACACTTCCGGTGATGTCAGGGGGTGTGGCCTTCTGTCACTTCCGGTGATGTCAGGGGGCGTGGCATATGCAAATAAGTTATGCTAATGAGTTATGCTAATGAGCTCCGGCAGCTCTTTTTCTACAACAAGACCCCTGGCACTACCTATTTAAGGAAACAGACAAAGAGGCATCGCGTAAGCGTTTGTCACACTTACTGCAAACTGTGTAGCTCTTTTGTGTTAAACATTACTGAAAACCAGTTAACTAATGCGGCGCATTCCCATTAACCTCTGTCAGAACTGATGCCACTAAGCCAAAAAGACGTTTCAAACCTCTTTGACAGATCTTTCTGAGTTGCCTCAGTGACAAGTTTGTGGCCCGTACCCAAAGATGCTGTGGTAAACAAGGTGTTGTTACAGATTCCAGAACCAAATGTGGGAATGTGACTGTAGACATTTGAAAAATGGTTTCTTTTTTTTTCTTCTTCTTTTTATATAAGTACCGAGGGTACACTTTTATTATTATGTATCTTAACATGGCTGTGTTTCAGACAATAGAGAAGCCCAGCTAAGGCTTAGAGAATGGCTCAGAAATAGCAAGGAAATGGCTCTTTGCATGGACGAGGTGGCCATACACTGCAGGGTTGGTTTTCTCATCTGTCAGGGCTACACCCAAAGACTTGAATTATAGCACATGCATATTACTGTACTTTTGAGCACCTCTCATTCACAACATGGGTGCAGGATCTCACACAAGAGTCCAGTTCTCTACTGGCAGAATGTACTAGATCTCAGCTGTAGCGGAAAATATATCTAAGGTGATGCAAAAAAAAAAAAAGTAACTCCCAACATGTTTCAAGTCCTGCAAACTCTTCACTGAAAGTGTCAACTCAGTGTGTGACTGCAATAAAAAGGCAAATGCTATGCTGGGCATTATTCATAAGGGGATTGAGAACAAATCAGCCAGTATCATAGTGCCCCTGTACAAATCTATGTCGTGGCCTCATTTGGAATATTGTGTACAGTTCTGGTCACTGCACCTCAAAAAAGATATTATAGCATTGGAAAAGGTGCAGAAAAGGGCAACCAAAATGATTAAAGGAATGGAACACCTTCCCAATGAAGAACAGTTAAAGAGGTTAGGGCTCTTTAGCTTGGAGAAACGACAATTGAGGGGTGACAAGATAGAGGTTTACAAAATTATGCATGGGATCGAGAAGGTAGAGGAAGAGGTACTTTTGATCCTTTCTCACAATACAAGAACTCATGGGCATTAAATGAAATTAATGTGCAGTAAGTTTAGAACAGATAAAAGGAAATAGTAACTAACACATGACAGAGTAATTAACACATGAAATTCACTGCTTCAAGAAGTGGTGACAGCTACAAGCATAGACCGCTTCAAGAGGGAATTGGATAAACCTATGGAGCAGAGGCCCATGAGTGGCTATCAGCCACAAGGTATAGATGGAACACTATGTCTGGGGTAGTAATACTCCGTATTCTTGGTGCTTGGGGGACAACTGTGGGAGGGCTTTTGGAGTTCGAAAGCAAGAAATTGCAAGTAGATAAATAGGCAGTATTACTGCAAACTGTGTAGCTCTTTTGTGTTAAACATTACTGAAAACCAGTTAACCTCTGTCAGAACTGATGCCACTAAGCAGAAAAGACGTTTCTAACCTCTTTGACAGATTGTAGTATCGGAATAGTTTGAAAGAGAAACATCCATCTAGGTAAAATATTCATTTTTATTGTAGCGATTCTTCCCATCATGGAAAGTTGCAGATTTTTCCATTTGTCCAAGTCTTGTTTAGATTTTTGTAGCAGTACTTTATAGTTATCTTCATGGAGTGTACTACATTTATTTGTAACCGTAATTCCTAAATATTTAGCTTTTTTTACAATCTGACATCTTGTAATTGCTTGTAACTTTTCTTTTTGTTTGTTGTCCAAGTTCTTAGTTATAATTTTAGTTTTTTCTATATTTATTTTGAAACCTGCCACAGCTCCATACTCTTCAATCTTGTCCTTCAGGACTCCTGCTACTTATATTGGGTTTTCAAGTATTAATGCCACATCATCTGCAAAGGCTAGTATTTAAAAGTGTTCTTTCTTCACTTGTCCAGTTATTTTACTCTCTTTTCTGATGGCTTCATTCATAACTTCCAGTACCATAATAAACAAAAGTGGGGATAAAGGGCATCCTTGTCTCGTACCTTTCTGGATCTCGAAATTATTTGAAAGTTCTCCATTGACCATAACTTTCACCTTTTGTTCACTGTATATTGCTTGAATCATAGTAATAAAGCTTTCTCCTGCATCTAGCATGCGAAGCTAAAAAAACTGTGAGCTAGCTCACACTGACTCAGCTCAGAGGGAACACTGGCTGGGACTGGAGCTTAGTGTTGCACACGGTGGGTAAATATAAAAGTCCCAGCTGATTAACACTTGGAATTCACTGCCACAGGAAGTGGTGGCGGCTACAAGCATGGACGGCTTCAAGAGGGATTAGATAAGCATATGGAGCAGATGTCCATCAGTGGCTATTAGCCAGAAGGTATAGATAGGCACTCTTGGGCTTGGGCAAGTGATGCTCTGTATTCTTGGTGCTTGGGGGGGGGTCAACAGTGGGAAGGCTTCTAGTGTCATGGCCCCACTGCTGGACCTCCTGATGGCACCTGGTATTTTTTGCTACTGTGTGACAGAGTGTTGGACTGGATGGGCTATTGGCCTGATCCAACATTGACTTATCTTATGTTCTTATGTTTAGACCCTGTTTGTCTCTAAAATGGGGGACCCACAGCAGCTTACAATATCATTCTCCCCCCCACTTCATTTTACCATCACAATAACTCTGTGGGGTAGGTTAGGCTGAGAGAGAGAGCGGCCCAAGGTCACCTATCAGACTTCCATAGCAGAACAGTATTTTTAGCCCGGGTCTCCCAGATCCTAGTCTGATATTCTAACCACATGGGCTTCCTATTGGATTGTCAGCTCTGGGGTGGGAAATACCTGGAGATTTTGGGGGTGGAGCCTGAGGAGGGCAGGGTTGGGGAGGGGAGGGTCCTTGATGGAGTATAATTCTATAGAGTCCACCTTCCAAAGCAGCCATTTTCTCCAGGTGAACTGAGCTCTGTTGCCTGGAGACCATTTGTAATCCCAGGAGATCTCCAGCCACAGACCATTGAAATTAAGAATTATGGAACACATTACAAGAAATAAACATCAAATAAGGGAGGCACCACTTACCGAGCCTTTTGCCTCTCAAAACCACAAAGAAGATCAGTTTACATGTGGTGTGCTCTTTGTTGCAGACTCAAAACGCCCATTGGCTATGAAGGAATTACTTCATCAGGAACACAGGTGGATCTTTAAATTAAACACCTTGATCCCTAATGGTTTAAATACTGATTTTGATTTAAGTTGTTTCTTATAAAATTCTGTAAACAAGTAGGTTATTTCAGGTCAGTTTTCCTTCCTTTGGTTTACCTACCAGTTTATTAAAAACTTCATTCTTAGAAATAAAAAATATAAAATAGGATATTATGTACCGATGTAAGTTGTGTCAGAATATTGTGACTCCAGATTGTCAGTACATACTTAATGGCATATGTTGTGTGTGAATCACCACCACTATGGCAGAAGCCTAATCGGCAGAAAGAGAACCTATCAGTGGAGCGAATGGAAAACTAATGAAGTAGAACGGTAGAAACTCTATTTCAGTTAGTATGTATGTACTGACAACTGGGGATAACAGTTAATAAGTTGTAATATAGTAAATATGACATGGAAATATAATTTTCAGTTCACAGCTAAAGAGTACCATCTATCTGAAGAAGCATGACGTGAACGTGGCAGTGAAGCCAGCTGTGTATAGCTGTACTCACATATGACGTGGAACTATTGCACTCCTGAAGTTTTTTATACAAGGGAATTGTGGACTCTAATTGTATTTTCCCTTTGTATCAAGTACTTTTTGTTCCTAGCTCTGTAAAAATATATATATAAGGGTTCTTTAACAAAGATTTCAAAACGTTTGAATTGTTTCATTCAATATAATTTTTCTGCTTATGTTCATAATTCATTCACGGAGTGTCTTTATATTTATACAATCTCCTCTGGTGAGCTCTCATTTTTGATATACCACCTGGAAGTTGGCAACCCTGCTGCTGCCTATTGCAACTTACACATGGTACCCATTTGTCACGCCTGCCTTATGTGCATCCATGTTTGCCATGTGAACCTTTAAACTGGGCCTACGTACATAAAATCCAACATGAGTAGGCCCATCTCCACTGAATTTCACAGATAAAATCTGGGAATCAGCGGAATGATCAGAACCCCTAAATCCTTGGGTTTGGGGTTATGTATCCTGTTCAGTTGTTACACCCCATCATGAGAAGATGGTAGCCTTGGAGGTCAAGCAAGTGTGTCTGATGGGTAGGGAGGTAAGAGGGACTCTTCCTCCCACATCTAAGGATGCAACGTGGAGAGGTATCATCTGATCCAGCCCAATGTTGCCCCAGGATGAAAAGCAAATTCCAAGATTTCGTTCAGGACAGATAATCTCAGGTCCCGGTCACACGGGCCGTAAAATACGGGGGGGGGGAAGTGTGGCAGTTTGGCCCGGAGCAAAATAACGCGCGGCTGCCCGATCACAGGTCCCGTGGTTAGGGGTGAGGTGGTGACCATACGACAATCCTGCAGCACGACAAAGAAGCGGCGCGGCGCAATCTCACCAACAGCATGTGTGATTCTGCGGAGCAACGGAATTTTTGCTTTCCTCTTCGTGCGCATGTGCCGTTGGTGCTTGTGCGCATCCTGTGGAGACTTGGAAAAAACACCTGTTTGCGACGGGACATGGGCGAGCGCTGGATGCCATGAACTACCACCGGAAACACGAGCAGACACCAGCCCTTGCCCTGTGGTTTCCGGAAACTAGTACCTCGGAGGTACTAGTTTTTAACTCTGCATCTTCAGCGGGAAGCCTCGGGTTCGCCATGGGAGCTCTACGCTTCCCAGATGTTGCAGTGTGATCACGCCCGGAAAATCTGCCTATCATTCGTCTCAGTAGCGTGGCTAATGCTCCGTGTGACCGCAGCCTCAGTTGGTTTAACCCATGTATCTTTTCCACAGAATACAAGAGGGGATTCTAGGTGCTATACACAGGCTTTTTATAGCCTTGGAAACAAAGGATACAAACTTGCTCAATGCATACAGGGAAGAGTTAAAAATCGCATGGTCTGATGTTTCTCCTCCGCCTTCTCTGCTTCTCCTCCATACTAACGCCATCCACTCATTTGCTGCTTACAGCTATCCACTATTCATTCCCTCCCTCTTTGGTGTTTCCTAGCATGGCAAGAACACAAGGCTGGGTCCAGCCTATTGGGGTGGCTACACGAACCCATGGGTGATGCTGGACAAGGCAAGATATAGGAATGTTAATAAAGAATATCAATATGGAGGAGCCCATTGGGTGTAACAGAGGCTGGTTCCCACCAATGCTCCCTTTAAGCTGGGGAGTCCTGTGAGCAAAAATACTACTCTGTGAGCTACTGGCATTAAAGTTGTGAGTGAGCAATTTGGCTACTGAATCAATTAGTTTGATTTCCACCCTCCTGCTGGGAGTGCATATATGCACAGGCACGAGACTGGTCGCTACAGGAATAGGAAGCTGGGGGTAGCCCTCCGGTCCAGCCCTTGCACCTCCAAGCCAAGTGGTCATGTAGAGAAGATGGAGCTAGATGGGGATGTGGGAGGCATACCTAGGTCTCAGCTTCCCCAGAGTGGTCCTGTACAGTGCCTGCACACATGCCAATGAGTACATACCTTGTGGGGAGAAACAGAGGTCTGTTGTAATAGAAGGAATTCCTCTGCATGTGTATCATCAGTGAGCTGGATCGAACCCATACTGTTTTATCGAATGACATCAAAATAAGGAATTTGCAATCTGAGTGTTTTTAGCAGTGAGGGGGGAAACTATAAGGGCAGAAAGGGAAAGGCGAAGCAGGGATAACCAGCATTGAATAATGTTAAGGGGGAATGTCATCTATCAATTTAAACAGGGAAGTCAGATAATAATACTTTGTGAAAGCAGTCTCCGACTACTACTCAGTGGACTGACTGCATAATTCAGGCCGTTTTCTAATAAAATGGAAGCTGGATTGTATTCGTGGCAGTGCTTTGGGGGTTTCCTGAGAAAGTCTCTAACAACAGTTCAAGCCATAGCCTCTAACAGGGGCCTCTTGAATAGATTTTTACTGTATGTACAATGTGTATGGGGGGTGGTCTTTTAGCAGATAATGCTATGCAGCATTGAACTGGTATCTTGCAGATTCCCAATTTTAAAAATCCCAGTTCATTAACCTTGGAAGGGTCATTACCAGGGCTTTTTTTGTAGAAAAAGCCTAGCAGGAACTCATTAGCATAATAGGCCACACCCAAGAGCAAAAACCCATTAGCATATTAGGCCACACCCCTGAAAGCACAGCTCATCAGCATATTAGGCCGCACCCCCATGTTGTCAGAAGTGTGGTCATCCAGCCATACGCGCTTTTTGCTTCTTATTCTGTTGACCTTGTTTGTTGTCAAAACCCAGAGCTTTTTTTGTAGCAGGAACTTCTTTGCATGTTAGGCTTCACCCCCCTAATGTAGCCAATCCTAATGAGTTTCTGCTCTTGGGTGTGGCCTATTATGCTAACGAGTTCCTGCTGGGCATGGTCAACTCAGGAGCCAGCTAGAACTCCGTTCCTGTGCGTTCCTGCCCAAAAATAGCCCTGGACTCATTACATTTCCTTAAGAATGCAGTTCCCTCCAGCTTTTGCAGTTCAACTGACTGAGCCAATTGTAGTCATTTTTATGGCAAGACCGTCAAGTCTGTGGCTGTTGTCAGTTTCCATTTCCTGGGGACAGAGAGAAGGAAGTGAGCAGCAGCAAGGGGAGACAATGACTCAGTAGCTAGTCCATGAGTGGCTATTAGCCACAAGGTATAGATAGGAACTCTCAGTCTGGGGCAAGGCGTGCACTGTATTCTTGGTGCTTGGGGAGGTAACAGTGGGAGGGCTTCTAATGTCCTGGCCCCACTGATGGACCTCCTGATGGCACCTGGTGTTTTTGGCCACTGTGTGACAGAGTGTTGGACTGGATGGGCCATTGGCCTGATCAAACATTTGGCTTCCCTTATGTTCTTACGTTCTTACCTGACCAACATGCCATTTGACCAAAACACTGGGCTCATATGTCACCCCTGATTTCCGTGTGCTGTGTTTCCCCTAATCACAGTTCTGGCTCACAGGCAGCCCAACTACTTAGCAGAGTGGATTCAAAGGCTTCTTCTTCTTCTTCTTTTTTAACATGCCCAGCAGTAAGAAGAACAAAACAAAATATACATCCAAACAGGTCAAAGACAGAGAAGATCAACTGCCCTTGTGTAAGAGGGTATCTCTCGTAAAAGGTGCTCTCAGGAGCAATGTTCCCTCTAAGCTGTGGAGTCTTGTGAGCAAAAATTCTACTTGGTGAGCGACTGGCATTAAAGTTGTGAGCAAGTGGTTTGACTACTTGCATAAATTAGTTTGCTTTGGAGCCGTCCTCCCTGAGCCAAGACAAAAATGTGCGAGCCAGAGGCTAAAAAACTGTGAACTAGCTCACCCAAACTCAGCTTAGAGGGAACACTGCTCAGGAGTGGGGTCCATTTATGCTCCAGTCCACCCATATGTGTCTAAAGTGAGGAGGGGGGGTTCTGTGAAGGGTGCAGGTGAGAGAAGGTAATCCTGCTTCACCCCTTATCTCATGGCAAATGGTGCTTGGCTCTTTGAAGCATTTTTCTTCTTGCAGCCCATTCTGCAAAAGAGAAATACCATTGCCTCTGGAATGGAAAGAATGACCCAGGGCAACAAGCCATCATGGTGTAGCGGTTAAGAGCAGCAGACTCCAATCTGGAGAACTGGCTTTGATTCCCCACTCCTCCTCCACCTGAAGCCTGCTGGGTGACCTTGGGCCAGTCACAGTTCTCTCAGAAATCTCTCATCCCCACCTACCTCACAAAGTACCTGTTGGGTGGAGAGGAAAGGAATGTGATTGTAAGCCACTCTGAGACTCCTTAAGGAAGAGAAAAAGGTAAAGGTAAAGGTTCCCTTGCTCGAAAGCCAGTCGAATCCGACTCTAGGGTTGCGGTGCTCATCTCCGTTTCAAAGCCGAAGAGCCAGCGCTGTCCGAAGACGTTTCCGTGGTCATGTGGCCGGCATGACTAAACACCAAGGCGCACGGAACGCTGTTACCTTCCCACCGAAGTGGTGCCTATTTATCTACTTGCAATTTCTTGCTTTCAAACTGCTAGGTTGGCAGGAGCTGGAACTAGAGACGGGAGCTCACCCCGTCTTGCGGCACCCGGGTCTCGAACTGCTGAACTACTGACCTTCCACAGCCTGCAGTTCAGCGTCTTAACCACTTGAGCCACTGCAGCTCCATTAAGGAAGAGAAAAGCAGGGTATAAAAACCTACTTTTCTTCATGAATTAAGGCTTTTTTAATAATCACTCTGTGGACTTGGAACTTTTGTCTCTTCATGTGGTGATTCCAGGGCTGGGCAGTTTTGCCCTGTGCTTGGTATTATTTTCAGTGCTTGAGTTCACAATGATTCCAACCCAGCTGTCTGTATCATTCCCCTCAATAAACTTTTGTTTCCTTTTTCAAAGGAGCAACCAACTGGGATGTACTAAAAGGAATGGCAGGATTGCCCACTGGAAACAATGGGAGAAGGTTGGGAGGCCCATTGTAGATAATGGGAGCCAAGAATGCCAATTGACTTGAGGGCTCCACTGAAATACATTGTAGCACAAAAAAAGTTGCAAAGAACACGTGGAATAGTTTTTTCCATTACAGTCTTTGGGCCCAGACAGCCTACTCTGGGACTGGAATGACAGCCCCCAGAATGGAATGATGGTCCCTAGCAATAACATCTGTGCTGTGGGACTGGAATGACAGGCCACAGGGTGGAATGACAGCCCCTGGAAGTAGCAGAAGCATTCTGGTTCTGGAATGACAGCCCCTCAGAGTGGAATGATGGCCCCATGGAATAGCAGAGATGTTCTGGGACTGGAATGACAGCCCCCAGAGTGGAATGATGGTCCCTAGCAATAACATCTGTGCTGTGGGACTGGAACGACAGGCCACAGGGTGGAATGACAGCCCCTGGAAATAGCAGGAGCATTCTGGTACTGGAATGACAGCCCCTCAGAGTGGAATGATGGCCCCATGGAGTAGCAGAGATGTTCTGGGACTGGAATGACAGCCCTTAGAGTAGAATGATAGTCCCAGAATGCTTCTGCAAGTCCCAGGAGTTGTCATTCCAGTCCCAGAGCACCTGCTAATCCCAGGAACTGTCATTCCAGTCACAGAGTACTGAGAAGATCTCTACTACTCTGAACTCTGAACATTGCTCCGAAATTGAGTGCGCAGCAACTGTTTTGTATTCTGCCCTGACTCAGAGACTCCAGCCATGCATTTAGAAAACAATGGCATCTGTGATGCCACAATTTAGTAACTCTCAGTACAAAGTCACCCTTATGAATAAGGCATATCACAAAGCACTAGACCTCACAATTACCAAGTAAAATGGAATGCAGATCTCAAACGGATACTAACTGAAGAACAATGGGAAGAAATATGGCGAACTCAGGCAAAAATTACTAAAACACAAGGGTTACAAGAGTCAAATTTGAAGATACTTACCAGATGGTACCTCACACCAGCAAGATTGTCCCACATCCTTCCCTCAACCCCACCGCTTTGCTGGAAAGGATGTGGAGAGAGGGCGGATTTTCTCCATTGTTGGTAGACCTGCAAAGAAATACAAAAATATTGGATCAAAATTGTTACCCAAATCAAACAATTAACAAACACTGTCTTACCTTTAACACCGGAACTGATGCTTCTACACCTCTGGCCACAAATTCGTCCCCCTGAAAGAACTCAACAATTAGTCAACTTATTAATGTTAGCAGCAAAAATGACCATAGCTAAGAAATGGAAAAACAAAAACTCACCAACGCTGTCTCAATGGATCAATAAGGTATGGGACATCTTCATGCTGGAGAATCTCTCAATCTACGATTCAACAACCAAAAACGAATGTGAATTCTATAATCCACTCAGTATTTGGAGTCCTATCCTACAAAATATTCCCTTGACGCAATTTGATTGGTCAGACATAGCCAATGAAAAATTTAAAATAATGCTATTCAACTAGGGATATCTATACATCTGACTTCTCATATCTAGACATGTAAAAGAAAAAGTAGGAAAACTTAGTTGGGTTTAGAGGTAGCATGTGTTATACACCTAACCTATGTTTAAGCTGTTTATGTAATGCTGGATTACTTATTTTGTTATTATATTATACTGGAATGTATTCTAAAAAATTTCAATTAAAAAATATTGGGGGAAAAATGAATAAGGCAGAAACAAGACTCCTGTAAACGAATGTCCAGGGAAACTTTTAAAATGTTCCATTACAGGCTTTTCTGTGTTGCCTCTCTTACTGTCAATTTGTGACCATTAGATTCTCCGATGCACATGGTATGTATATTTGCAGATCTTAAAGTGACTATTCTAAAAGTGAATTTCAAAAACAGGACACAGCAGGAGTTCACTGAGATACCACTATAACCACTGGCCAACTTCCACCTTTTACTGGGTTTAGCCCAGCCCAAAAGCATCACTAGGAAGGGTTCCCAGCCCCCTCCCCCAAATGTCTGGGGAGCCCCTCCCCAAGTCCCACATGACTTCGCCTCCATAGTGTCAATGGCCTGTGATGTCACTGGCTCCTCCCTATAATGTCACTGAGCCCCATTTCTTTTAGAGACCTAGCATACTAATGACTCTGGCCCAGCCCCAGTCCCCCCCCTCCCGGAAATTGCAAAGTCTACACCCATGAGGTTTGCTTATTGTCTAGAATTTGATGATCATACTTAGTGCATTTGACATGCTATACAGTACTAAAAATATGTCTTTTTAACAGTATGACTAGAACACACAATCTCAGTAGCTTCTTGCTATTTGTCTATATACCTTTGGAGTCATCCATGTGTGCCCATACCAAGGTTCTGATAACCATTGCTTCTGAGGAGGTAGTAAAGGTAAAGGTTTCCCTTGTTTGAAAGCCAGTCAAATCCGACTCTAGGGATGCGGTGCTCATCTCCATTTCCAAGCCGAAGAGCCAGCGCTGTCCAAAGACGTTTCCATGGTCACGTGGCCGGCATGACTAGACACCAAGGTGCACGGAATGCTGTTACCTTCCCACCGAAGTGGTACCTATTTATCTACTTGCAATTTCTTGCTTTCGAACTGCTAGGTTGGCAGGAGCTGGGACCAGAGACTGGAGCTCACTCGGTCTAGTGGCACACTCGTGTCTCGAACTGCTGAACTATCAACCTTCTGGTCTGCAATTCAGTGTCATAACCACTAGAGCCATGGCAGCCTTTTGAGGAGGTAGTATTGAGCCCCGAATCAGTATTCAAACACTGATAAGGACAAACATTCAAATCTGAATCTATATAAGTATCTCAGCTAGCATGGGTTAAATGGGCTTCCACCTTCACTTTCTGTACTTGGGCTGCAGATTAATTGTCAATTGTTTTCAAGTACAAATCTGAAAAGGAACCCAGGCGGCCAGTATTTCTAATTATACTTCCAGCCACTATTCTTCAAGATGTTGAGCCATAAGTCAGTGACTCACTGCTTCCATTGTCTCTTACTTAATACATTTCATTCAGGATATATGTCCAGTTTGACAACTTCCAAAGTTGCAGCGGTAAGAAAGAAGCACTCCCTTCTATTACAACGTTTAGTTACCATGACAACTTGAACCGACATGCAATAAAAACAAGGCTCTGCTCTACATGTATTTAGGAAGTCAAGAATCGGTAGATAAATAATAATAAGGTTCAACATTTCTGCACCTCACAGAAGGGGGGAAAAACAAGAGCTCTGTCTGGATGATGATTATGAATCATTTCTGTAGCGCCGAAGATTTAAAAGCTCTTTGGCAAAACAAAACAAAAAGTTTTTTTTTAAAAAAAATAAAATATAACAATTCCCTACCCAGTTGGCTCAGAATACAAAGAACCTATAATGTAAAGGAATTCCCATTGAAATGTGCATTCAGCATGTCTTTCCATCTCATTGTTCTCTCTCAGTTCAGGGCCCCTTACAAGCTTAAGTGCTAATGAAAGGCAGCATCAAACATACACTTATTTTATTCAGACAAAAAAAGAAGAAGAAGATGAGAACAGATTTATTGTGTTCCTTCACAGTTTGGGTTGGATGCTAATTTTACTTCTGCATGCCATAATTACACTGAGTTGGAGACTCCATAATTTCCTACTTACTGCTCTTTGGGACAAACGAGATCATAAACAGATGCAGGCCTATGGGACTTCATAAATCTTGCACACAAAAGTTGCTTTCTCGGGTTCCTGCGGTGGGCGGGCAGCCGTAGATTTGCATAATGCCATCAAAGTCTCTCCTGCAATATACCTGCCAGTTCCTCCCCAGCTGTGTGGTTCTGCCATTGACATCTGATCCTTTGTATTGAGAATAAATAGCAACCCCTGACAGAGTCATGGGGATGAAAGGGTACGTTATATTGTGCACAAAGTGGTGAGAATTATCCACACCTGCATGTATACCCATGTGAAAAGAGCAGCTTGAATTTACAGATTGCTGAACCAATGCTTTCTAATAAATGATCGATATGTGGCCTTAAGGTTTGTGATAATTCATGTTTTTAATTATTCTCCCTGAGCAGTAGAATGTAGAGGTAGTGTTGCAGGTATGGGGTGGGGGGTGAGGAAGCTTTGAGGCACCTGCCTTCTGGACTGAAGAATATCCAACCCTTACTCTGGCCTCTCCAGTTTGGTGTAGTGGTTAAGTGCGCAAACTCTAATCTGGGAGAACCTCACACAGCAGCCATTTTGTGATTGGCTCCACCTACTGTGGCAGCCATTTTTTGGTGGTGTCCATGGCCCTGTGCCAGAATTTGACAGCCACCCACAGGCTCAAAAAGTTCAGGCATCCCTGCTTTAATTACATGGAAGGAAGGCATGAAGGTGACCACTATATCCCAGTACTGATATCCAGGATCTTGATTTTCAGAGGTATGTAAACATGGACGTTCCATTGAGCTATCATAGACCTATCATCCATTAATTTGTCTTAATGTATTTAAAGACCTCTAAGTCACCATATATCACCCTATTTTGAAGCAGTTAACTCCATAAGCAACATCCTTTCTAACGGTGCCATTATACAATGGCTTTGGAGTTTTACTTCCCTTTGTATTGTTCCCCTTTCTGGTGAATGCTCTTCCCAAACCCCTAGACCTACTAGACAGAAAGTAATAGACAGGGATTAATTCGACTTGAATAGTTGTGACCATTGAATGAACCTGCTCTGAATGCATCTTGACTCTCCAGGTAGTGTCAAAACACCCAGGTTTGTTGTGATTTTCAAATCTGTCACATATTCAAATTGTTATGACAACATATCAACTCTAGTAGGGATGTTGCTGAGTATTTAACTCAATCTCTTTAGCCCTGGCTGAGTTATTTTCATAAAGATTTATTTTGGGAAGATATTCTTTAAGCTCACAAATATAGGTCTGCCCTCGTGAATGTGATCTAGGTCTGGTTACTTCCTTATTTCTCTGTAGTTGTTGCTTGATTGAAAAATGCTCTTATACAATATTGGGCTAGCTTTGATCCCTGCTTTACTGGAGGCTTTCAAACTTGGGACCAATGTTCCCTCTAAGCTGTGGAGTCTTGTGAGCAAAAATTTTACTTTGCGAGCTACCGGCATTAAAGCTGTGAGCGAGCGGTTTGGCTAATTGCATCAATTACTTTGCGCTGGAGCCATCCTTCCTGAGCTAAGACAAAAATCTGTGAGCTGGAAGCTAAAAAACTGTGAGCTAGCTCACACTAACTCAGCTTAGAGGGAACACTGCTTGGGACATGAAACCATGCCGAGAGACTCCTTGCGAGAGAGTTGAAAATTGCTTGTTGGGGATCCCAAGGCTATCCTATTCTGTGACTATCCAACCCATTTTCACACTGGCTTAGCTGGTACAGCTCTGAGCCAAGGAAAACTGGGAGTGTAGTAAAAGGGATCCCCGTATAACCCAGGTTTCCTTGGCAAGGATCCTCCAGTGCAGTCCTACACAGAGTTACACCCTCCTAAGTCCCACTTAGAAGGGTGCAGCTCTGCTTAGGAGGGCGTTGTGCTACACCTAAACAAGTTCAAAACTGGTTTAAATCTGTAGGGTAGCTATGCCAAGCTAAGAGGCGACATTGCTAAGAGATTATATTGGACAGGAAACACAGTGTCTGATCCAATGAACAAACTTGGTCTCTCTCTGTGGGTGCGTTCAGACGCGGCATTTGTAACGGAATAGGTGACGATTCCAACCGGTGTACTTACCGGCGTTCACATGGCGAACATCTGCCTCCCGTCCCTAACCGTTACAAAGCCGTTTACACCGTTGTACTCTGCCACTAGGTCCCAAGTGGTGGTAAACAGAGTGCAACAGTGGCTTCCGATACAAACCGGCGTCTGATCGCTCTCCACCGGTGCCTAGCCACTTCCGTCGGAAGCCTGAGGCTTCCGGCTTTCCCCCGCCATTTTTTTAAAACTCTAAGCGATATGCGCTCAGGCGAAGCTTCGCCTCGACAGGAATAGATACTCCAACACAGTGGTATCTTTGATAAAGACCCCGAAACGAACTTCGAAAACTCGAGCTGTTCGTCTTCTACCTATGAAATAAAGAAGATATTTTGAGATTACTACATCAGCAAAATGTCCATTCATCATTTTCATTACCCTGTAACAGTTTGAACTTTTTGCAGCAATTTCTGGTTCATTATTATTTGTTGAAACAACAGCTTTTAGGGTTCAACCTGGGTACCGCCTTCCCAGTGAGAAGCAGGAAAACTATTATACAATGTGTGTGCGTATCAAAAATTTTCAGATTGATTTTGGATCCCGATTTGGGAGGGGAGGGGATGCTTTTAGTTACTTATCATAGATTTTTGGGAATCTCTCTATTGTTTCGTGATTTTTTTTCAGGTTTTGGGGAGTCCTGAAAATCTGGGACCATTTTAGCAATTGTCAACCCCATTCCTTGACACCCTACAAGGCAGCGGGGGGGGGGAGGAAACTGGTCTTACCAAACAGCTGTTGGGTGGCCTTCCCTTCCCTTTATGTTTTAAAGGGCCATGGATTTCTATGGAGGTAGACCTGGCTGCTGAGGCCAAGCGTGGCTGATCAGATGTTAGTTGGTGTCTGCAGTACCTTTAGATATGGGGGTCGAGGTGGTCTCCTATAGAAAATAATAGCTCCTTAAAATTTAAAGGCAGGTAGACTCCCCCAACACCAAAACAGCTGGCTGGCAGACCACCGTCTTCTCTCTTCCTCTTGACTCCTGGTGCCCAAAACCTGAAACACTTCCAAAATTCTCAGAGACAAAATTTCATTTCTCCTAGAACTTGGGAGTCTTTGGGGTCCTTTTGGATATTCCCAACTTGTCCTGAGACAGCTATGTCCCCAAATTCTCCTGTGGCTTTGTCTGGGATGTGAGAGAAGATCTTCTTTCCACGGCAGCCTTCAAATTGACCCTTCAGGGCTCTGAACCAATCCTCATGATTTAAGCTTCATGCAAATCCAGGTAATTGTCAGCCAACCAGAGGTCATAGAACTGCACTGGATGGGAGGGGGTGAGCCAGCCTCAGCTTAAGAAGGATGAAAGAAACCTGAGGGATTTCTTGGCTCTGGAAAGGAGCATCAGCTTTGCCAGCCATTTATTTTCCTTCTTATTTAGGGCTTGGGGTCATTTTGGGGAAGAAGGTGTTGTGAGAAAAATAAAATAGTTGGTTCAGAAAATTTAAACCCCATTTATACAGTTAATTTTATAAAGAAATCATGGTGTTTCTTTTCTCCTCTATTTCTGTAACTTTCCAAGCAGCGCAGTGAACATGATCCCCAACATGATTTTGCTAGACCTTTGTCTCAAGAGATATCTTTCCTCCATCTTACACAGGAACCAAGATCTGCATTACATTGTTCATGAACCTAAAGAATTTGGAAACATTTAGACCTAAAGAATTTGGAAACATTTAGACCTAACTAGTTGGTACACATTTAGACCTAAAGAGATTGGTATACCCCTGCCATTAAGTCAAGGAAGCCAGAATATTTACAATACTAAAGGCTTGCCCACATGCAGAAACCCACATCTCACCTCCAGCCAGCAAACTGTGCCTGACTGTCTAACCTGAGAAGGGAACAAAGAACATCCTGAAATTGTAACATTCTTGCCTTTGTCATTTAGAGATTTGAATGCTATCTTGTATTGTTTTGCAAACGAGCATCAGGGTACCCCATTGCCTCTGGAATGTGTGAACCTCTCCTAGGCCCTGATGGCCCATATTAACAGGGCAGTTAGATTAATTGATGCAGTTTATGATTTCTATGGCTCTATCGAAATGTATGGGACCAATATGGTATAAAAGGAGGCCAGAAGCTTCATTTCAGCACTGACTCTCGGAGATCCAGAGAAGGCTTTGCCTTTCGTGATCTCTCTGGGCCAGTCCAGAAAGCTTTCTGTGCATGGGAAAATCTTTGTTCTATATATATATATAACCACTGACTGTCTTTTTTTTCCTTTGAAGTAAGTATTCTGTTTTGTATTTCTTGCATGTCTTTAGCTAATAAACTATTTTGTTGTTTAAATAACCTTGTGTTACATTCCAGCTAATTTCCCTTTAACATTTTACCCGCCTTGGTAAGAGGCACTCACCAGACCATCACAAACCTAAAGGGGGTGGGAACAGGTGCAGGTAACACTTTATACAGGGTTAGTATAGACTACCAAGTGCTACAGGTGCATTCTTACCACAGAAGGCTTGTTTTAGTGTGACAAATAAGCATCCTATTAAGGGCTCATCATTCCTAACTGGTGTGTGTAGATTCTGTGGACAGGTACTCTGTATGTAGAAAAGAGTACTGGGTGTTGTAAATAAGAAGCGGGACGACTGACCAGTTATGAAGGTGCACAGAGAGTTTATATAGTTATAAAGGTGAATATATACAGAGATATTTACAGGCTATTGAACAGCATGTCATGCCTTAGTCTATGAGAACTAAGTCCCCATCCAGTTTACTAAACTGATAGCTATTATGCTAAACCCCAGCCAATCTCTAACAAGGTGATGTAATCACTAGCTCTAACAAGCCCTGAAAGAGTAACACCTGCTAGAAAACACCTGGCTGTAATTACATGATTACTAGCATGACAGCTAGGTCTGACAAACAGATCAAACTGATCTATAATAACTGCTTGCTACCTCTATTACTCTGACATATATCTCAATAAAGAGCAGCCTTGAACCTTGTCCAGGAAAAGGGGGATCAAATCTCCCTTCAGGATTTATTAACTTTCCTTGAGAGCCAGTTTTACTTTATGTATCTAAGTTATCCACGCATCATATTTGCCTTATTAAATAATTTATTTTATTTTTAATGTTGTTGTTCATCTCCCTCTGTGTCTTGTTGATACCTCATCTTTCTCCACAATTGGGATGCAAAGCAGCACAAACCCACCTCCTCTCCTCCATTTTATCCTCACAACAATCCTGTAAGGTAAGTTAGGCTGAGAACATGTGATTGGACCAAGGTTACCCAGTAAGCAGCATGGTAGAGTTGGGATTTGTACCTTAGTCTCTCAGACTGTTCCCTGGAAGGCCAGATAATGAAACTGAAGCTCAAATACTTTGGCCACCCTTTCAAGGACAGCTCTGACAGAACTATGGCTTGCCCAAGGTCATCCAGCAGCTGCAAGTAGGGAATCAAACCCGGTTCTCCCAGATTAGAGTCCACACACTTAACCACTACACCAAACTTGCTCTACATCTGTAACTGGCCATAAGTCTAGCAGGTGCCCAGATAAGAGACCTTTAGAGAGCACAGAGCTTACACACTTCCAATCCCCTTTTTATGTGATTCTGGGTGGTCGGGGTGTACGACTGTGCAACTGAACAACAACAACTAAACACAACAGTAGAAAGATATTCACGTAATAATCAGAATAGCTTGAATCAACAGAAAATAGTCCTAAGTAGGAATGTGCACAAACCGGGAAGATGGCAGTTTGTTGGGGTTCAGGATTAGTTTGATTAAACGAACCATGGACCACGCACTTACACAAACTTTTTTGTTTCCCAAATCAGTTCGTGGTTCATTGGGTTTGTGAGTTTGTAGAACAGCCCCACCGAAGTGAGCTCTGAAGGCATTTAAATGCCTTTGGAGCTTAAAGGTAAAGGTAAAGGTTCCCTTGCTCGAAAGCCTGTCGAATCTGACTCTAGGGTTGCGGTGCTCATCTCTGATACTCTGTTTGGGGGGTTTACCCCATTGCTCCTTAATGATTCAAAATTCTTAAACATGCTGAAGAAGTAGTCTGTATTTTTTAAATAAGTGGAATAGAATCTGGACACCTTGTCCTCCAACATTTACCATCTATAGCATCATCATATCTTTATAGTGCCATCAATTTTGGACTTCATATTCTTGATTTGGAGCAGATATTATTAAATATCTCAAGACGACCACTTTTAAGCCAGAATGGGATTGCTCGCATGCAGACAGCCAGCTGAATTTGCTTGTTAGATCGTAATAGTAGGTTGCATTTTATTTATTTACAAGTGGGGAAAATGCAATGACTTGTGGGGTACCTCCTGTCCTCTACTATTTCTCTCTCCATTCCATGAAAGTCCCCATAGCCTCTCCCCTTTCCCTGCTTCCTTCTCTCCTTCCCACCCATCAGACAACCTACATTTATTTGCCTCCCCCCTTCAGCTTCCCTTTTGTCCCTCCCCCTGGCAGCATCTCCCCAGGGAAGCTCTAGATGAGTTTTATCCTGGACCCAGTTGTGTGGTGGGGAACCTGTAAGGATGCAGATGGTCCCCTCCCCCTTCCCAACAGCTCTAATATCATCAACGTCCCCTGCTTTCTTTTCTCCTTCCCAGCAGCCAACCTACCTTTTATCACCTCCCCTTCTTCAGCTATATCTATTATTTGTTCACTTGATTGATACCTCATCTTTCTCCACAATTGGGACCCAAAGCAGCACATACTGTGAATATCTTTCTACTGTTTGTGTTTAGCAGATATATTTATTGTAGTCACTTTGTTAAAAGAAACCAACCCTGTACTTAAAACTTTGTTTAAAATTATTTATTGTTGTTGCGCTTATTTTCAAAGTTTGTTGCTATACATTTCTTCTGCATTTTGCTGACTGTGATTCCTCTAGATTGTTGCTGTAAAACAGCAGCAATCAGCTGTTATGGGTTAGTCATTCAGGTTGTGTAATAATAAGTCATCAGGTAGTTGCTGCCAAGCTGGACCCTGATGAGTCCTCCCTCAAAGGCTAAATCAGCCCTGAGAGGGGCCCTGCCCCCCCACTACCTTTTACGGACAGAAACCAAGGCTTGAAGGCTGGCAATTCTATTCTGGTTGCCTAGCAATGGCCACTGAGTGCCTTGGTTTCTTAAATCCATAGCTGCTTCTTTCATCATTCTGGGGAAGTTTATCCCTCCAACATTTTTTTGCCCTTTCTGACCCTGCTTGACTTATTGGGGGGTTTTAGCTGAAATGGCACAGAGATTCTCAGGGTCCTTTAGCTACACAGAAGGAAAAAAATCACATTTTACTAACCTTTGTTAGGTTCTGAATTTTAGTGTTAAGGTTCAGTTTTTTGCCCTCTCTGTCCCTGCTTGAAGTTTATCCCTCCAACATTTTTTTTTAAGATTTCCTTTTTTTTTTCTGCAAAACGGTGACTTTCCCCAGGTTTATAGAAAACACTTGCCTTGTTCATGGTCCCAATATCTGGACCGTGCCATGGTAATTCACTCAACAGTCACCTTGAGATTGGACTACTGTAATGCAGTCTATGTAGGGCTACCTTTGAAGACGATTTGGAAGCTGCAAGTGGTCCAGAATGCAGCTAGCCAGATTGCTGACAGGAGTGTCCTGGTAAGCGCATATAACACCTACCCTTTAGTAGCTGCACTGGCACCCAATTAGTTCCCCGTGCCAATTCAAATTGTTGGTACTTAGCTTTAAAGCCTTAAATGGCTTGAGACATTCATACCTTCGGGACCGCTTCTCCCAGCATGATCCTCCCCATCTTCTCCGATCTTCATTTGGGGATTTATTGAGGCTCCCTGGTCCACAAACTGTCTGCCTTGTGTCAACAAGGGTGAGGGCCTTCTCAGTAGTGGCCCCTGTCCTGCGGAACCAGCTGCCCGAAGAGGTGCATGCCTCATGGGACCTCCCCAGGTTCTGCAGGGCATGCAAAGCTGCTCTTTTTCAGGCGGCCTTTGGGTGACTGTAATCTACCAGGCAGCCAGTATACCTCAGCTGTGTCTTCACCATCCACGCATCCAGGGCTTTTTTTTTTTGTAGAGAAAGCCCAGCAGGAACTCATTAGCATAATAGGCCACACCCAACAGCAGGAACTCATTAGCATATTGGGCCACACCCCTGACAGCACAGCTCATTAGCACATTAGGCCACACCCCCACGTTACCAGAAGTGTGGTCATTCAGCCACACCCACCTTTTGCTTCTTATTCTGTTTACCTTGTTTGTTGTCAAAACCCAGGGCCTTTTTTTGTAGCAGGAACCCTTTGCATGTTAGGCCACACACCCCTAATGTAGCCAATCCTAATGAGTTTCTGCTGTTGGGTGTGACCTATTATGCTAATGAGTTCCTGCTGGGTGTGGCCAACTCGGGAGCCAGCTGGAACTCCGTTCCTGTGCGTTCTTGCCCAAAAATAGCCCTGCACACATCCTATCCTGCTTGATAGTGGATAGATTTTAATGGGGATAGATTTTTAAGCATTTTATATTTTAAACATTATTTATTGTATCTTTGTATGTTTTTATTGGTGTATTGTATATGCTGTTAGCGTCCCCGAGTTCTATTCAGGGGAGAGAGAATGGGATATAAATTTGATAGATAAATAAATCCATGCAACATTCTCAGGGGTGAGAATTGACAGTGTTGGACATGATGGAAGACATCTGATCCTTCCATTTGCATTGCAAGCTTCCGCTTTTGCGGAACTTGGCTTGTAAACGGCAGCAGGGGATTGTCAAGAAGACTGTTAATACAGTGAGAGACCATCCATTTAACTTTCTTAAAGAGAGAAAAATAAAGAATGAACACAGGGAAGTTAGTGAGAGCAGAAAAAAGGAAAGCAATTCTGGCTGCAACTGCAGCTGAATTTGTTGTATTCTAAGTGGGGCTGGCAGCTCAAACTCTGAATCCCAGCACAGTGGGAGAAGTTACAAATTAAACCTGCAGGGCCTAAGATGTAAATTTCCAGTCTGTGCTTTTCGGAATAGCTGGAGCCTTTGACTAAGTAATGGAACTGACACACCACTGCCAAATCCCTCTCTTCCCCCATGTCCATCTCGTTTTATTTATCAAAGAAGTGGATGGGTATATTTACAGCCTCTGAAGTGCTCTGCAAAGGAGGAGGGGGGGCATAAAGATGCCTGAGTGGATCCTGAAGGATGACTCCTCGCACGCATCTCAGCTGGCTTTCAAAGGCATTGAGACAAGAAACAAGAGCCAATTAACTGCACAATGTATTTGTTTCTGTTCTCCCCTTCTTCGTTAGCATCTGAGATGCAGTAGTGGTAGAACTACACTGGAGAAGTCAGCTAGAGAATATCAGAAAAGCTCTGCTGGATCGAGCCTCACATCAGACCATAAGCTAGGATTGCCAGTTATGGCAAGCAACATGATACTTTTTTTTTTTTAGTGCGTCAGGTTTGGGTGCCTCCACCTGTAGGTCCAAATCAAGACAAATAACTCTATTTATTAGATTTATATACCCCCCCCCAGGGGTCATTTTGTAGAAAAAGAGGTGCAGGAGCTCACTAGCATAACTCATTAGCACAACTTATTTGCATATGCCACACCCCCTGACATCACTGGAGGTGTGTCAGAAGGCAACACCCACCGCTCAGGCTCCACTGGACTGTTTTGGATTGCTAGCTATTGGGGGGGGACATGCAGATCTGTCCTCACAGAGGAGGAAGAGCTTGTACCTGAATAAAACTTGTCTTAAAGGTGCCACTGGACTGTTTTGGACCGGGGGGCTGGGGGGGGGCTCTGCAACTTACCTGGCTGCTTCTTGCTCTGACTGAGGGCTGCTGGGAGCAGGGGGGGGGGCTTGTTGCATGTGCCCGCCCCCTGGGCTCTTTACTGCCGGAGCTCCGCTCCTGTGCGCTCCTGCAGGAAATGACCCCTGCCGCCCTCCCCAAATGGGCTCAGGGCGGTGTACAGCAATTAAATAGTACAATTAAAATAGAATTAAAATAACAATTTACACATAAAATATCATAAAATGTGCCATGTAAACAAAGAGGTGATCAGATGACTAATCAAGATCAGGCTACTTGTGGACAACTGGTCAGAACAGCTGGGCCAGAAAAGCTGGGGGGCAGGGAGTGGGATGTCTGCTACCTCAACCAAATGCCTGGTGGAAGAGCTCCATCTTGCAGGCCCTGCGGAACTGCAATACGTCCTCCAGGGCCCTGATCTCATTCGAGAGCTCATTCCACCAGGCAGGGGCCCTGGCCCTGGTCAAGGATAGCCAGACGTCCCTGGGGCCAGAGACCACTAATGGAGGTTGATTTGTGGACCTCAGTGCCCTCCGGGCAGTCTCGCAGGTATGCCGGCCCCTGGCCATATAGGACTTTAAAGGTAAGCACCAGCACCTTGGAATGGATCCAGAATTCAACAGGCAGCTAGTGTAGTTCACACAGCACTGGATGGATACGAGCCCACAAAGGCGTTGCCGTCAACACCCTCACTGCTGCCTTCTGCACTAGCTACAGCTTTCGGAGCAGAGTCAAGGGCAGCCCCACATAAAGAAAGTTACAATAATCCAGTCTGGAAGTGACCACTGGATGGGTCACTGTAGCTAAGTCTCGGGGAGTAAGACACGGGGCTAACTGTCTGATCTGCTTCAGTTAGAAAAAGGCAGACCTGGAGATCGTTTCCGGTTTTGCCGAGAGCGGACGTCTGTAGCTGAGCTGCAGACCTGCTACATTCCTATTTGTCTTTTTGGGGGAGAAATACTCGAACCTCGGACTTTTCACCTCGGAGGGGGGAAAAGGAAGCAAGGGGCTCTGGTTCCAACTAAAGGGAGGTTAGGCAAATCCTCCCTGGTGCTGGAAAAACGCCTGGAAGCAGGAGACAATAGGAACGCCCGACGCTTGACGACGAGCTTAGGACACAACCAGAGGAAACGTAGAAGGAGTCACAGCTAAGGGAACTACAACCGAAGCTAAGTATCCAGAAAATATTACTTTAAATTTATTTTGGCATTTAAGAGGTGGTGGGTAAGTCTAAAATAGTTAAATAACCCCCCCCAAAAAAAAAAACTGTGGCGAAGGATAGGGGCAAGGTCCCTTTAAGCGGCCATAACATTAGTCCACAGGTGTAACGAGTTAGATTAGATAAACCGCGACGGGTTAACTGCGTGAACTAACCAAAAGAACAAAAAACAAACAAACAAAAGACCCTCTAAATTACCTACGACGAGGAAATAATATTTTGCTCCTCCTTAGAAATTGCGGCCGTGTGGAGATCAAGTGGAGCCGTGCTGTGAGTGGGGCCGTGCAGAGAGGGCGGCAGCGGCGGCGGACGGGGAGCGACAGATCGAGGTCGTGCCGGGTGGAGCCGAGCGGAGCCGAGCACCGCGGAGTGGAGTCGCATCGTAGATGACGTCATAGGAGGCGAGGAAAGGA